>NW_027105186.1:150528-187705 GCF_000696795.3 Halyomorpha halys | reverse complement strand
TTATGTCATTAAGTTGAAGGTGAAGACGAATTGTGAGGAAATTCGATCTTAAAGTCGATTTAACCTGGCCTGCTTCTCGGTTGATGCTTACCAGAGTTCTGCTACAAGACCTTCTGTGTTCAAGAGTCTTGAGTTGTTTCCTGTTTTGACGACTGAAGGAAACTAATGATCTGGTTTATATTGAAAGAGCCAAATAGGGGCTCTCCATATGTATATGTATGCATGCAGATTTAAAATATCCAACAAATATTTATGCCAGAGAGTTGCATGTGTTCGCAAACAGGCAGCTGGAATATATTGAACAGTAAACAACAAAACATCCAGGTCATTGACTGTTCTATTTCAGAACCTTAGGTCGATAGGCAAACCTCTGAAGTAAGTACTATTTAGAGCAAGGGGTTTGCGCTGTCCTTGGGGTCTACCGCTTGAAGGAGTAGGGAAAAAAAATAATATAATTCTAATAACTTTCAGACTTGTTAATTTTTCATATGCCTAAATTTAAAAACAGTCAAGAATACCTCAATTTTTAATTTCATTCTTTATAAAAAGATATGAGGAAAGGAAGCAATCAAGGAATTAGTGAAGGAGCAATCAAAATATTTGACTAATGCCTTAGTAATTAATTATAATCAGCAAAGGATTTAGTTGAAGCAGTGAGTTGGATTTAAAATAATCCATTTAACAGAAGCCGCTTATAACGACTGATCCCTTCAAAGGGAAAGCCATGTATTTGCGACCTGATACTGTTCATACCACTAATCAACGTGTTATTGCTGATATGTGAGTGTAAATCATGAAATTAGACGTTTGAATAAACCACTCATGGATATAAATTTGAATTTTCAAAAGTCATTTTTGGGCCATTAAATCATATATATGACTCTATTATATATTTATTAAATATGTTAACTTCAAAAAAAAAAAAAAAAGTCTTTTCAGGAATCTTTCAAATTACTTCAAAGTTTAATTAATGTTTATTTATATTTAATTTTTAAAACTATGAATTTTAATAATAAAAAATACAAAGGAACTCTACCAAAACATATTTCTGAAGATCATTTCAATTTAAAATATTTTTTTTTAACTATTTCGAATTTTTTTTTATATTAAAAGAAAATTTAAATTAAGATCTAATCTAGTAAATATAAGTAGTAGTTATAGAAACAATAAAGATTTTTAGCTATAAAACTTTCAAAATTGTAGGACAATTAAATTTTTCATACGAAAATATTAGTAAATTGAACAATTTATTTATTTTTTGTTTATTTCTATTTTTGCCATTAATTTAAACATAAACTGTAAAAACAAAAAAAAAAATTCTAAATGCTATTATATTTATTCTATATGCTATCAACTACCCATTTCTGTAAGTGATTTCAGCCCAAAATTTTGTTCTTCAGAGCTGTTTTAATCAATTTTTCTCAAAAAGAACAATGGACCAATAACATATTTTTAAAATGTTATCATTTGACAATGTTTTGTCACAAACAACACCATATTAAACCGCGCATATGTGGTTTCCAGAATGCTATGGTTCGGGGGCAGATGCTGCATCTTGTCACCTTCACCTGCTCCAGAACTGACTGTAGCCAGATGTCTCTGAGGCACGAGGGCATCTCCAGAAATAAGTCCTCGTGGAAAGGAACCCATATAATATATATTTTTGTGTGTGTGTGCAAGCAGACCAAATATATAAACAGAGAAAAAAAATAGAACTGAGAGAATAAATTTTTTTTTTGTAAATATTTATTTAATAAAAAAACAAAAACAATAAGTGAAATATGAAAAAAAAAATCTTTTTAATGTATACAAATGTGTAACGTTGTCATTTGCATAGACGAGACAGTTGGACTGATGACTCCCACAATTTCTACGAAGTCTATTTCTATCGCAATCAAACATCTCACTAGTCATCTCGCGGCATAGATTGGATAATTCAATATTACATTATTTGGTTTGCACATTTTTTAAATGACTTCACATACTCATTTATGTCCATAAGTTATATATTATTAAAGAATTTCTGTAATGAAATGTTCTAATCATTACATAATACATGAGAAATTATTTAAAATTGGCAATATCTCATTTGATTTCGTTTATTCTACAAAGGTGGCAGCCCATTTCAGTGAAATTTTAGGAATCAAAAAATGCCTTACATGGTGTTTTCTGGTGGGGACTTCAAAACTGGTAAAACCTCAATATTGATCAAAATACGACTGATAACTTTTTTAGAATGAACTGATCCATTTGAAACATATACAAAAAGAAAATAAAGAAATATCGAATCGTAATTGGAACCTGGTTATGGGAATCCTATGATGTCGGTTATTAGTAAAGACCTTTAATAAAAAAAAATATTAAATTGTATACTTTTTGGTAATGCGATCATGAACAGGGACAATTTTTTTAATTTCTAATTTAATAACGTTAGAGTGAATTATGGATTTGAGTTGATTAATAAAAAGTTCAGAGAACACTTTGTTATAACTAGTTTTATTAATTATGAATATTTTCCAATATTTATTTTTTATAGACATTTATTAAATTTCTGCATAATTATTAACTTGGATGTTGGTAGAAGTATTCATTTGTTTCTGGTTTATTCCACACCGCTATTCCATCATTAAAATTACATAAATTAATTATAAGCAATTGGGGATCAATAACTGATGAAGTTTAAGAAGATAACTACAAAAACATACAAAAGTGAAATAGACAAAAAATTTTACTTCTTTATTTTCCGTCTTTTAGTATGTTAAACTTTGTTTTCTCAATTCACTTAATTTGTTTATATTCTTATCATAGTCTGTTTCATATTAATACTATTTTATTTCTTCTTTTCTTCCCTAAATTAATTCTTCACCATTCTGTTTCTTATTATCCTATGTCAAAGTATTTTTAATTGTTTTTGTCCTTTTTTCGCCCTGATGAAGCTCTACAAAGTGGAGCGAAACGTTGGCAAATAAATGTTTTTGTTGCTATTATTTTTGTTTCTTTGACCGCACCTCTGACCATCTTCTTTATAATTAAAAAAAAAAAAAAGTTTCGTCCAAACATTCTATGAAAAACCAATTTTTTTTTCAATCACATTTTCTCTGGAAATAGAAATATAAGGAAACATACCAAGATAAAATTCTATACAATAAGAATCTAGACCAAAATAAATCCTAATTAAGAAAAGATAAAAAAAAAAAATAAAATAAAAAAATAAAATGGAACAATAAACAAAACATCTGGGGACTTTGGATCAGAAATGTGCACAGGTTTACTGGAGCAAAGTTATCCTCTGTTGCATTTTAATAAGTACTTGCTTGACAACGCTTTCACTTATACTTAAAGAAGAGGAAACATAGAAAGAGAAGTTGCGACATTAAACTTAACGGAAAGAGAAGGAAAAATACTAGAAAAAACTACTGCAGTTAGTAAAACCGATCGGAAAACGTACTTTTTCACTTTCTATCTCGGCTAACTCGAGCCTTTCACTACCACTGGTGTGCCACAGAGAGGAACACAAAACTTTTCCCACTGACCCACTGTGGCAGATCATTTCATTAAAGAAAACGTAGAAAAGCTGCTCCTAGATTGGAGGTAGGTAACCCAGCAATACATTGCGGTCACCTGTAACAGGTATACTGCACAGCTCCTTAACTAATTCCAAACGTAACCCATAATATATATATATATTGTTTTGTTTTGTAGCGGCACAAATTTTGGAAGTTATTTATGCTAATCATAAATATAATATTCTATAAAATTACTAGGAGTATCTGATTCCAAGTATATAATAAATAAATATATTACAAGTATATAGTAACAGATGTAGAGAAATATCCAACCCGTAATAAGAGAAGAAGGTAAAATTACATATTACACCGTAAGAGAGAGGAAGCTAAAATTACATTAGTGTTTGAATTTATAAGCACATCACGTTCTTTATAAATTATAACTCCTCTTCGATTTTTATTTTTTTTTTTTTATCATATTTTTTTACTTTTATCATGCCATAGGCGTTGATGACCAGAGGGTTTTACGCCTTTAAGCAACAATCAACAACAACAACAATATCCAACCCAATTACATTCTTTTTGAACTTGACGCAAAAGGGCTTGATTTAAAATTTTTTATAATGTATACAAATTAAAAAAAAAAACTGTATAAAAGATTCAAAAGTGTTTTGCGTAAAATACTAATCACGGCATGACCTAGTTTACAGCGGTGATTCCTTTTGAACTGCGCGGGAGTCGAATCAGCGTCCAAGCGGAAAGTGGACTGGCTTCCTGATTAAAGACATGACCTGGGATTGAAGGCGTCTCAGGGCCATTGTCTTCGATTACAATAGCCGTGATATAAACAATTCTTTCATCATAAATAATCAAGAAAATTATTAATTATAAAAATTTAAAAAATGTTAAAATTTGGTGTATTTGGAGACGGAATTTTAAAGCGATTTACCGTGCATTTAAAAAAATTAAATTGAGTAGTTTTAGGTATTTTAGGATATTGTAACCAAACTTCTTAATAATTGAATGGTTAGTTCCAAAAATAAGATAGCTTCCATTTGCCGAGTTTTGTAGCGTAAAAAGTTTATAAATTCTGAATTCTAAAAAATCATTTTTAATCTATTTCTTTAATTGCTCGTAAATATTAGTATTGTATAATAAATATAACTTCCAAACAGTGTAACACGTTTGATTATCCCAACTGCCTATTTTTTTTTACCATGAATCTAATACTGGGAAAATAGTTTATTGCAAAAAAAAAAAATTATTTATTGATATTTACAACTGTATACATATATACACATCAAGTAAATTTGCTGTAAGTGATATTATGATATGATAAAAACATGTGGAGAATCTACCCATTGATAGAACTCCAAAAACATTTCTAAAGGACAAGATCTCGAGGCCATCCTCTTTTCAGACGTCTAGGAGGATTATTAGGTAGTGAAGGAGAAGCCAGGTTAGAAACGAGTTGGTTTGGGTGGTTGGGAAGTTTATTATGGAAGGAATGGTATCTGGTTCTGGCCAAATCGGCAACATGGATGGACATTGAGGTCCTGATGGATGATTTGATTTGTAACAAAGGAGCATTAAGGATTTTACGAAGGATTTTGGACTGCAAGGATTGGTTTCGAGAGGAATTAGATGGTTTAGTGGAGCCCATAGCTCAACTCCGTATGCCCAAATAGGACTAATAATAGTCATGTAGATCAGTCTTTTGTAATGGATTGGAAGTTTGGACCGTTTGTCTAGTATATGTTGTAATAGTCGGAATCGACGAGCAGTTTCCTGTCTTTTCAGTGGAAAAAAAAAAATTATTTTTGTTATCTTTAAGTGAAATATATTTAGCATATTTATATTATTTAAAAAAAAAATCAGCAATAATAAGTATAGCTAATAAGACCGAACGAATCACCCTAGGCGAAGTCAAGAAACTGACCATGGAAAGAGATTTAAATAAATGGATCAGGGCTGTATATATGTATATAGACACTCTATATAGGTTAGCTGGAGAAAAGGTTTTTTTTTTGCCTACAATTTAATTTTCATAAAATAAAAATACGTTCCTAAATATCACTAATCTAATATTTTAATCGAAATCATTGCCCTTTGCCCTGTTCAAATTTATAATAAAAAAATGAATTTTATTTGATCCAAATAAACTAAATAAAAAAAGTATATCACAATTTAGTAAGCCGATCTCATAGATCTAGTGCGACCGTCCGTTATTCTTAGAGTTGCGACTAACAAAATATTAAAAATACTACTCTGATTATTCTTTATAGTGATTCTGATTACGGCGATTCTAACGTTCAGTATTAGATTTTAAATTAACTATGTTTTATTTTTTTTGATATATTTAAATAGAAATCTTCACCTTAACATAATTAGAATATTACAATGTAAGTATTAAATTAAATTAAAAACAAATTTAATCCCAATAAAATGCATCTTATTTACAAATCATATTAATTAAGTTGGTATAAAAATTTAATACTAAAATAATAATTATATTATAATAGTATTATCTTGTTTGTTTTGATACAATTCTATCATCCGTGTATTTTTGTACCGCCCACACGTACGTGGAAAGGCTGTTAGGTAAACATATTTAGCATTCTGATCCATGTAAATTCTCTTTCCAGTGAAAATCTAAAAGCTTTCTCTCAAAATTATATTTAGATCCATCGTGAAATATTCGGCGCCAGGGGACATGGCGCCTTATTTATTTTCTGTAAAAATGAAAAATATCTGGATTATAGCACGACAAAGAATATCAAAACGTTTCCAAGTACTCTAGCCTCTTTAGATGAAATACAACTGCTATAACACTTATTAGTAATTTAGTAGCCGTTAGACTTAATGGCTTGTTAATAATAGACTGTTGATGCAACGATCTGTTGGAAAATTATCAAATAAAATATATTCGACGTATGCAATAAGTAATATTTCATTTTATTTACATAATGTTTTTAAATATTATTTTTCTATTACAGTATTACAACTTAAATTTTTTTTTTTTAGTATCTTCACTTTATTACATTGTAAATTTTGTATGTTGTTTTATTTGAAAAACTAAATATTTAATAGCAAATAAATTGGATTTGTTAATTTTTACACATTACGTTAACAATAAGTTTTGAAGTTTTAAATATGATCCTCTGGAAGCTAAAGAATTATATTTTATATACAAAACTTACTTTTTACTTTTTATTATAAATCAGTGTAGGTGACATACTCTCAGATCAGTTTTTAATGTTGGCATATTAAAAAAATTTAAATGCTGTTTGAACAGTTATCAACGATCTCTTTTTTTAATTTTTAACCAGGATTATTTCTTTAATTTAAATTTATATGAATTAATACTTTATATGCATTACAAAAAATAAAATAAACATGGTTGTTATTTAAAAAAAAATCTGACATATAAAATGAATATATATATTATTTTTGAAGAGCTAACTAATGTTATGTAATTATGGTATAAATAGCTAGCAAACATATTTTGATGTTTTAAAATATGATTCCCAAGAATTCAAGAATTGTGAAAAATATGAGGAGCCTTATAAAAATTTCACTTTTTCATTTTTTATCAAAATTCACTGAGGCTAACTCACAAATTAAGTAATCTTGAAAATGAGCTTTTAAAGTCGGTATATTAAAACAGATGTTATACGAATAATTATCAACGATTTTAAATTTTAACCAGGATAACTTCAACAGTATATTAAATACTGCCAATGCATTAAAAAAAAAAAATAAACATGAATATTATTTTTAAAAAAATTGACAAATAAAAGGGAGACAAAATATGTATGTTCATATTATTTTTCATGAGGAAAGGTATTCATTTTTATTTAGCCAAACGTAATTTCTCGGCTATAAAATGATATTATTTTATTTTATACCCTTAATAAATTGAATTTGCTTAACGACTTTTTCTTCATTACGTATAGAATAGTTAATTAACCTATTTTGATGTATTAAAACATGAAATCTAGGGATACTCTAAAAAAATAATTTCTTTAATATAATTGGCTTTGACTATTAAAAAAAGTAAATAATCTTGCAAATCCTGTTTTAATGTACATCAAAACATTTTTAAGACCAAAACATTTTAATAATTATCAATGATCGTTATTTATTTTTTTTAACCAGGATTATTTTATGAGTTTTAAGTAAATCATTAATTATTACGGCCAGTAAATGAACAAAAAAAATACATTAAAGATGAAAATAATTTATAAAATTACATATAAAGACGGATGAATTAAATTAAAAAAAAAATTAAGTTGTTCATTTGGGAAATATGTTTCATCCTTCTTAAAGCAAACGCGGAGCCATGAGATATAATCCTCTACCTATTGAAGGAGGATTTAATATTCCTTGGAGTTTGGCACAGGATGAGGGAACGGACCTGACCCATTCGCTAAGGACCATAATCCCGGCATTAGAGAAGATTTCCTTTATATTTTCCTCCCCCTATTGATTCGATTTTCCTCCTTACATTTCCCACGCGCTGTCCCTCTACTAAAAGACTCCCTAAGCAGATTCCACTAATCAGATAAAGGAACTTCTATGTAATGCGTCCCTCTTTCAATAGAGCAAAGGGAACGACTGAATTCAGAACTTAATGACCAGTTAGGACTCCGGAATGACAGAGCATTCGAAAAATATTGCCATTGGCTAAAGGTTTCTGAGAGAAAGTCTATTATACCATCAAAGTTAGTTACTTAGCACTAGATTTTGGACTATTTTTTATATTTTGCATTTTTAATGCACTCATAGCAGGAAAAAGTCTTAAATTTACACTTCAAGTTCCTTAGAGTATAAATGAAAGAAAAATTAAATTGTCAACACTTTGTTAATTTCTATATATTTATTTTTTTTATATAAAATTAAATTTAAACACTAATAATCAATTGCTATAGTGATTTAAGATTGTCATAACCATAAGTGTAAAACAAAACAAAAAAATCTTTAAATAAAGAAAAGATGGATGATCAATGTTTCTTTTTTCATACCTAATGTTTCCTCTTGAAATGAAAACAGAAATAAATAATAAAAATATATCAAAATAGAATTTTTTATTCATCTAGACTGAAATAAAAAAAACATAAAAATAATATCATAAAATATGCTATTACTTTTTCTTTCGCTTATGCCAATCCCCAAATTTGTATAATGTATAATATAAAGAGAAAAATATATTTTGAAAAAAATTTTAAGAGCATAAGTAATTTTAAAAAAACACACACACAGATGAGATCAGAGATGGGGCATAACGCTACTCTTCTTCAAAGCAAAAGTGAATCCGAAAAAGCCACACCCACGAAAGGAAGGCTATGTTAAGGTTAACGTTAAGGTCAGACATTGTAATCTAGACTGAAACAGAAGGCAGCCAGTGATTGGCTCTTACTATTCCACTACTCCTCGGCCACGCCCCTGAAAGGCTCATAAGGGTTTTTGGTTATAATTTTTTTAACAGAGTGGTCCCTTCCCACTTTAGAATAAACAAAAAAGGTGCTAAGCGCCACAATGATCCCCCATAATACAGTTTTAATAAATAGTGATCCTTCGTTTTTCCTACTATCTTCCTTAAAATATCTTCGGGTAAAACAAGGTAAATGTTTTTTTGTAAATAAAAATAAAACGAAATGGAGGGTAAGAAAAAAAAATTACTTTTTCTGACAGCTTACCCCTCTCCATTGTACTACTTCCTCCAAGAATGGGATAAGCTAAAGTGAATGATATAAAAACAAAAAATAGAAGATTAAACGGAAGTATAATTCGTAATTAGTTATTATGTTTGGTAATTAAAGTTAATTTGTTTTATAACAAACAATGAAGGGATAGAGAGATAAGTTTGGCAGAGCTTTATAATTTTTTAAGACAAATCAATTAACGTTATGATTCAGATTAAAACAACCTTCACATCATCTAAATAATTTCTGATATTTAATGGTTGAGTAGCCCCAAGAAGTTCTTCTAAAACCATGGTTTAAAGCCATTCAAACCGTTCAATGTTCAAACATGATTCAAAGGAAAAAAAAAACGTTTGTAATGTAAATTCAGATCAACATATCGATAATAATTTTATTTTTTGTTCATATCAACTTCCTTTATTTTCCGATACTGGTGGGTAAAAGCGGATGCGACGCTAGAGCGCACAACATTTACATTTTTGTGGCCTAGCAGTTTAATGGACAAAGGTGATAGAATTAGCCCCTAATTGGACGTGTGCTACCGGCAGGTACTCGAACCCAGTTAGCTCTCCATGGCCTCAATTAGTGGCCCACGGCTCCTGAATATTCCATCTCGATATAATTCTCGGCAATCTCTCCGAATCAGGGCCGCCGTTAAACTGGCTGGTGGTTAACAAGCCACTCAGTACTTTGCCGCGATAGAAACTTGTGAACTGTTCGTCTGATTAATTTCCAACTTTCGCTACGAGCTTTGCCGACATTTTCCCGGGGTTAACGGTAAATTAATTTGTAGTAGACGTTAGTTGAATGATTTTAATTATACTTTATGTAAGCTTTTCTTGATTGTTCAATGAAGAAATGAAACGATTATTAGTCCGGGTGCAGTAAAAAAAAGACTCAAATAGTAAATAATTATACTATTTTATTGAGCCAACGTTTCGGCCCACGTTGCAGAGTTTCGTCAGGGCTAAAAAAGATACAAACACTATAGTTACAAAAAGCAAAAAATGACAAAACATAAGTGGAAAATAACAGGGGTATAAAATGAAAAGTAAGATATAATAAGAAATTCAAAATTTTCATTTTATACCCCTGTTATTTTCCACTTATGATTTTTCCTTTTTCCTTTTTGTAACTATAGCGTTTGTATCTTTTTTAGCCCTGCCGAAACCCTGCAACGTGGGGCGAATAAATGGCTCAATGAAATAGTATAATTATTTACTATTTGAGTTTTTTTTTACCGCACCCGGACCATATTCCATTCATCTATACACACGGTCAATCAATAATCTTCAGATTATTAGTTTATTACTGGAAGATTTCAGAGCAAGCCCTAAGTTTCTCAAATAGTAATAAATTACGAACTAGTCAACGTTTGGACAATTCAAGCATCAACTAGACGGGAAAAAAACAACATCGCTTAAATATAGAACAAGGATAGCACATCTCACATCAAATAGTCTAAAATTCAACATATACTTGCAACAATACATATATATTAGTAATAATATTTTTTCAATAAAATGAAATTGTTTCTTTTTACAGCTTGTAGTATTATGTCTCTATTCTATCTAGTGTGGTCTTGCGAGTGCGCGAAATTAAAATTTGTCATCAAATGTATTTTTTTTTTTTATTACATATAAAAATGAGCTTTGTTATGAAAATGTGGTGAAATGATTGGGAAAGTAAAATATAAAATAAATAAAAATTCTCAAGACATATTAAATAAAATAATGAAAATAAAGTGATAATAGCTTATCGATAATAGATCACTTTAATGTTAATAGTGCAAGAATACTCAAACCCCACTCGGATCAAATGGGTGTGCATTCTTAAGCATTTCTATAGTACTTGTACCTGGTAAAACGTTTTAACTAACGCTAATACATCAGGTAAGGTAAATGATGTTTCATAATGTTTTAGTTTAAACAATAAGTCCTCACAAAATATAAGCAGGACACTCTCGTGGCATATTTGTGGTCCGCGTACTACCGATAGGTAACCACTGGTTTAGCAGGATAGTTAAATATATATTATAAATTTTTCAATACTACACTTACTTCCAATTCCTGAGTTCAGCTTTAACCCAAAACCAGGCGGTCCCGCTTTGCTTGGGCTGCTAGGACCTGAAACTGTACAAAAAGAATTATTATTCTAAATGAAAGACATAATCATATCAATAGATTAATAATGATAGTATATTAGTTATTATATAATTATTTTTAAACTTAATTTCTAAATTGTTGTAATTGTTTGAAGGACTACAAAATGCACATTATGAAACACATTAGTATAATATCCTTTGTAGTTTAAACATAATTATAGACACCTGAAAATTGTGAATCTGGCACTGCTTTTATTTTATTCATTTATTTAATATAATATAATATAAAAAGGTTTTTTATTATTTTTTTCTCGTTTATTTTTTTACTGCTTTAGAATGTCAGGGACTTCATAATCGAAGAGGTGCTTGCTACAATAAAAAATGGTGTGACGTCATCTCTCAGATGACATGCGACTATTGGTGAATGGTTAAATCTATGACGGGTAAAAAAAAAAATCATTTCTTTAATTGTAGAATTATTATATTTTTATAATTGTTTAATGTTAATATTTTATTTACTAATTGAATACCGTGTCTTCTGTTCAATCCTTTTCCAAGCAGATTAAACAATTTTTTTTAAAATTAAAAATTAGGTTTATTACGGGAAAAGGAAACAAATATTTTAATCATTCTTAACTTCAAGTTAATTTAGTCTTAGTGCTAGGTCCTAGACAGATGACTGATGTTTGAACAGCGTTGCATCTGTTCATAATTTCGGTCATTATTTTACCATGAGGAGGACTATTTCGGAACAAGTTATTAATACAAATTTAAAATAAAAATCATACGAATATCTCAAGAAGGAGAAGTGCGGAGCCTCAGAACGTAGGTATATTAATGAAAAACAGGTTGAGCCGTCTCCTTGTGATCCTCTACTTCCTGCTACCTCTGGCACCAGGGTCTGTCCGGATGATCCCGAGAGCCGATCTTCCGCTGACTACCCTAACGTGTCAGGGTGACTGTCGAGGAAAAAAAACCCAGACGACATCATTAACAACCGCTGTCACAGCGTTTGAAATCTTTCACTCAACGGTGACGTTCCTATGTTCCTTTGTAAACACCGCTCGGTATCCTATGCGTCCATCGTTTTTTATCAAAACAAATGAGTGCTGAGAACAAAGCAGTGCTATCAGGACTACTTTATTCTGGAATACAAACAAGCAATCGTAAGATAAATTAAATAGACGAAGCTGAAATCGGCTCTGCTCACAGCAATACCAATTGAAGAGGAACACAGAAATGGTTACTTCTCTCAGAAAGGATTTCAAGACCACGTTTGGCGTCCTATTTAAATTGTATAATGATACTGGCATTACAGTTCAAAAGTGATATTTCTTTTTAATTGACAATTTGTTAAATCCATCGATATATCATGGTCCTGTCCTATCTAGGCACGATCTTTCCAACTTTTTGAATTTTTAGATGTCCTTTCCTGAGTAAAAAGTTCTGACATGGTTCAAAATTTTTCTATACACTCAAAAATGACTATCTTCATTTTTAGAAATGATATGTTACGATCGTAAGACGAAAGTGTTCAGTTCATTTTCCTTTCGACACTGTCCATTTTTGTTTCGCGAACTGTCGGGGTAAAACTCAAGAGTTGTATTTTATTAGGTTCAGTTACATACCATTTTATTTGTTCACTCACTTCTAAGCAGATGACTTCCTAACCATCCCTAAGAAGATCGATTTCCCGATACAGTCACTCATCTCAATGTGTATCATCATCAGCTGAGGTGTTTTATATATCCAAATTAATGGATATATCCTACATTACTTATTTGTATATTCGAAGCAATTTTTTCTTATTGCTCAATACTCATGCTATAGGAAAACATTAGAAAAAAACAGGATATCTGAAAAAAAAACTTGTGTTTTTTAAGGTCCTGTCCATCATCTTTCCTATAAATGCGAGAAGAGGACGTTGTCGGAGAATAAAATATTTTTTAAAGCAGTTTCCAGCTTTGCTAGAACTCAAATATTTCCTCAACTAAGGTAGAGTCTCTAGGAAATAATTTGTTTGAGTTTATTTAGCGAATTTTGAAGTTTGATGGCTCAAATTAGTGATGTTCCATGGATGTTTCAAAACGACTTCAGCTCAAAATACAGTCGTTGCTTCGTGGTCCATTTCTTTCAAATACAAATTAGTGTTCAAAAAGGATCTCAAATTTTTTACATTTCTGAGAACTTGTACTCAAAAATGCCTATTTCTGTGAGAATGAGATTGAATGAGAATCTCTGACCATATTCGCAGATCTTACTTCCTATATACCTATTTTTGATTATTTTCCAGAAGTATTGAGTTCTAAATACTCTTAACATAAAATTAGAAAATTCTTTACAGAAGGGTGCTTTTGAAGGAGCTGACTGTTTCACACTTTGTCTCGCACCCTCGTCACGCCTGAGTAACAAGATTTAGAAATTTTTTTTTTCCGAAATCAAAGAAGCTGGAAGAAAAGAGAAGACAAGACTACAAGACCGCGTCCTGTTCCAAGCAGAACAAAGTCCCCTAATTTGTAGGGCCTGGACAGACAGATATTTCTGTTTGGTTTTTTTACTCCAGCTTCCGGCCAGAGCATCATACCCCGACTCCAGATTGCCTTTCTTAGAGGTCTGCAGTCAGAGCCTCTCTTGTGATATAATGTTTTCGTTAAAAAAAAAAAAAAAATGTCACTTTATGATTTGAGAAATAAATTTGATACTTAGCTGTACAATAAAATTAAATTCAGAGTAAAAGAAAATCAAGTAAATTAGAATTAAGATTCCAAATATAGCATATGAAATAAATATGCACGAATTTCAAATTAAAATGAAACCTTATAATTAAACCTGTATATGCGATAATGGGCCAGCTAAAATTTTGGTTTTAAATATTATATAGAACATACAGAGTTGTGCTTTGGGTATAAACCTACGCATTCCTCTCGTATCCAATTCTTACAATCCAAAATCCTTCGTAAAATCCTTAATGCTCCTTACTTTGTCACAAAAAAATCATCTATAAAGACCTAAATGTTCCATATGTAACCGATCTAGGCCAAACCAGATATCAATCCTTTCATTATAAACTCCCTAACCATTCTAACCCATTAGTTTGTAACCCTGCTTCCTCTTTAATTGCATCCGAGGCGCCTGAAAAAAAGATGGCCTTGAGACCTTATATTGTGAAAATGTATTTAGATTGCTATCAATGGGTAGTTTCTCTACGTGCCTGTTTCATACCATTATGATCATACTTTAAGTTATTTTCTTTTCGATATACAAACCTGACACACAGCGGTTCTCTCTCTCTCTCTCTCCTTTTTTTTATTCATTTCATATCGTAAATATTATTTTATACAGAGTATTTATTGCATTTCTTTGAGATATTTCCGTATATAATTAATTTTTTTTGCTAATTGTTAAACTATGCCATTAAAATAATATAAATATAAAGTTCTTAAATTAAAAAAAAACTGAAATAAAAACCAAAACAGTTTTGCAATAAAGTAAAATACAGATTGTTATTGATGATTTTTATAGAAATATATGTTTAGTTCGTTTATGTTTATATCTATGGGACGTTGTTATTGTATAATTTCCTTTTTCATTTATTGAACGGCTTACAGAGCTATGATAAAATTGAAAGGAATTATATTTAGTGAAATGTATCGATATTTTATTCTGAATGCATTTTGGTTTGTTTGGTGTAATATGAATAGTTGTTTACAATTTTAAGGCATTTGTTTTAGAATAATTGTAGTTTTTTAAGTTGGTTAAATAAAGGAAGCTCGACATACAGCGGCTATGGAAATAAAATAAAGAAAGAAATTCAGATTTTTATTTCGATTTGAAAAACATTATCGATAAAACTTACAGAACATTACAATGAAAGATCTTGGTTGGTTTCTTTTTGTATATAAGGGTTCGAATTGTTTCACACATTATTTTAACCAACTATATACATAAGGGGATAGAAATTAAATCTTTTTTTTTTTTCAATGTAACATTTGGAAATACATTCATATATCCATCGATCACTCACGAATAAATAAAAGTATATTAATAATAAAGAATTTATTCTTGAAGGGTCATGCATTCTTAATACATCAAATTATTTTTACTTGAATGCTTTCATTCTTGACCCTATCAACGAACAGGCCCTAATTTCCGGTATCAGAGGGTTCCGAACAGATAATCTTGCAACCTAATATTTTTCAACTCCTACTAAATGAAAACATTGGAAGAAAAAATTGTAATTTATACAGTTATTATTAATTTTTTTTTTATTTGTTACAAAAATTGATCAAATTTAAAATATAGTTTTTTGAAATTGTTCCAGTGCACTTTAATTCAATGTTTGAATTAAAAAAAGTTTTGTTTTTTTAAAAAAACATTATCACAAAAATTAAAATTTTATTTTATAATAAACAATTTAATTATTGTTCGATATTCTTGTACGATTAAGTTTTATTATTAATCATCATTAACATTATTATTTTATATTAAGTGATCGAAGAATAAAATTAGACCTAAATTATTTAATGTAAAACTTTTTATAATAATATTTTTTTTTTACTAACACATATGTTGAGGATTAGTCCATATGATAGCGATATTCAGGAGACGTATCACAACTTTGTTGTTTATATAATATATTCTGAATTGGTTGTTACTCAAATAAAGTTCTTTTTCGTCTTATATAATAAGTAATATATTAACTTTTTTTAAATTTATCATATATATCATAATATAAGTATTTACCATAATATATCCTTCATTCAAACCTAATTTATACATTTTTTTTATTCCTTTTAAAAATGATGTTTCTAGCGATATATGATAATGTTTTGTTAGTTTTTTTAGTTAAGGAACTCTATATAAAAACGTAGAATTATTTTCGATTTGTTATCACCCCCAAGAAGAGATAAATGTCTCTTCCGGTTCAAATTATGAATCACTGATAATTTTGTTATATGAGGTAATTTAATTAAATATAGAACTATTCTTTTAGAAATATTATATTGGATAATCATTTTTGTTTATGGTAATACTAATGAGATTATTTTGTTTTTATTATCATATAGCCAACAATAGTATTAAATTAAGTATGACTTATTTATTAGACTTAATGTTAATGTTAAATTCTATTTTTTTTCACTTAAATCATATGCCCAACAATTAATTTAAATAGTTTCTAATTTAACTTGCTAGAGCATAATGTTAGAAAAATACACCTCAAAATCATAAAAATTAAAATTTTCCCTTTTTCTTGTCTCTCCTTAAAAATTTGAAATTTGACAGTTACGAAGTCCTACACCTTTTCCGATGATTTGTTTAATAAAACATGAATTTTCGATGATGTATGTGTTTTATTTCGGAATAATGAATATATACTATTCTGATTAAAATAATTTTGATGATATTATTTATTATAAGGAATCATTACGGAGGATGAAAACGATTAGAGGATTGAGGTTGGAGATGACCAGCTCCTTGCAGGATCGTTGTGACGAGTACTATTGAATAAATAATATTAAAACATCCATAGAAGAAAATATATTTTCACTGATTTTTTGTTGTTATCTTTCTTTATGACATAGTGATCGGTAAATACGGGAGGGATCTTGGTAGAAAAATATTGAAATTAACAGAGGTTATACTTGATCTCAATAATATATAATAACAATATTCCAGGATATGTTCTAGCATAACCCTACTCTCCATCATGGCAAAAGTGAAGCGAAAAAGACCACGCCCAAAAAATGAAGCTTTACGTTAGCGTTAATATGAATGTCCGTCCTTGAAATTTAAATTGAAACTGGATACTGGTGGAATACTGGTAGCCAGTGATTGGTTAGTACTCTTCCCCTACGCCCCTCGAAGGCACAGTAGGCCCGCGTTTTAGCTTCACTTTTTCTGCCACCTTGCCCCTACTTTATACTCCTTTATCCAAGCAATATTTCTAGTTTCATTAAGGTCATTTTATTTTAGTTCAATAATCGATAAAATTATAATATTATAAGAAACATACTTAATGGAACCACAAAATATTGAAAGCAAATATCAATGATTTACCACACTTATGTGTAAAAAACCAAAATGGTGGCTGTCAGTTATTCGGATCATATAGATGTACATATTTGATTTCAAAGTATATTACAGGAGCACCTCTGTTAACCGGGGATGGATTAACCGCCCAACGGAATAATAGACTATTTAAGAAAAATAAAAAAAACTTTGATATAGGAAAAGAACGACAGAGAATATATGGATTTAAAAACGCTGTCAATTTTAAGAAAAATAATAGAAAAACACAGACGTTTTCGAAAAACTAATAGTAGTTTAACTAATAGCATAGGCTATTGTTGTTAACTTTTACATGATACATACTTCTATCTTATATTTTTAAATGCATTATAAAGTGTATGTGAATGTATGCTATAAAACAGTGTTATTGAACATTTAATTTAATTTTTTTTTTTACAAAATACCAACAACTCGGATTATTCCTGTTTAGGCCGTTTAATCCGATTTAGGATCCAATCCTGCCTGGCTGGTTAACAGAGGTTCTAAAATATTTATTTTTGGCTTTCCAGAAGCCAAAAATAATCCGGAACTCCTATAATCACAATACTCAAGCGACAATATTGCCGTAGGTTACGTTGATATGAATGATGGGTTCCTAAAGTACGGAACTGTCAAGGAAGCAGTATTGTACACTCTTACCATTATAGTCATGGCGGACGGAAGAGGAAGTTCATGCTCCCTAAATATAGCTAACTAAATTAAATTCTTTTAAAAGAGCCCACTGACAAGGGGGATAGTACTTCTAAGATTTAGTAGGCAGTTATTGTTGCCGTGTACAGTCGGTTTTTAATAACGGTGGGTGGTGTCTGAAGATTTACCGTGGCCCAAGAAACGTCATTGTGGGCCAATTGAGCGGGCTAAATGACCCCTGATTTATTGTCATGACCCTACAAAGGGATGGCAGAGGGGTGCTTTTGTTATCTGTTTTTCAATATCATATTTCTCAAGGGTTAATTTAGGGAAGCAATTTCGAAAAAGGTTCCCAATCTTGCTCCCTGTAAACGACTCTGTAGCTCGAATCTGAGTTACAATGTTTCCCAGAGGAAATATTTTATTGCCTCTGGAATGGATCTAATATGCTTTTATTGACACTGGGTTTGAAAAAAAAAATTCTTTGCAAAAAATTTTTCTTGTATTCTCTTTAATTATTTAATAATTCCACTATGTCATTGATTTAAAAAATAATAATAAATTTGAGGCACTCCAAAACCAGCAGAGACCACCTAAAATTTTGATTTTTTTTTTATTAACGATTATTAGGAGATAAACAAAATACTCTTATAACAGTTAAATTGCAAGTGTTGTAACTATTTTTGGAAGTAGTTCTTTTAGTACATGATAATCTAGTACTAAAACGGATTTAAAAAATTGAAAAAGGATTTGGCTTTTTTTAAAACGCAACGTTCCCAATTTGAGTACCATTTTAAAAGATGGAAATAAAAATTTCTTCCCAAACGTTTTTAGATCCCAAGGTTCATAAAAAGATGAAAGATAAGTAAACTAAATGAATTCATCATAACATTTTTCGACTCTTTAAGTTAATAACTATATTTTAGATAGTTTGAGAAATAAACAAAAACCAAAAAAAATTAAATAAATGCGTTATAAAAAAGTATTCTATTATAAATATCGATAAGTACAGCATTTATGAAGTGAAATATCCCACGTAGGATTTCTTTTCCATATCTGGGCGATTCTGTAAAGTGAAGATGAAGCCACCACATGCAAGCGTTACACTTCAGAAGATTTAAGCTATATTCAAATATAAAAGATTTAATTTTCGGTTAGAATTAAAATTTGAATGCGTGCGGACAGCCGAGAAGGAAGGATGTCGCTTTTTACCAGATCCCCTGGGTGGGGCTGGAAAAAAGTAATTAAACAGGTCTAAACTTAGAGCTGCGGGGGTGCGCCTTTTGTAGCTTAGAGTCAAAGCTTGGGTGGGCTTTAAGCTTCAAGCAATTTTATTTTTGAACTCAAGTTTATCACACCCTTCTAGTCAAATGGAAGGAAAATAAAAATGTTTGTTTTATATATAATTTTTCAACTCAAAAATTCTTGAGAATGCTATTTATTGTTTAAATAAATTAATTGGTGGTGAAGTCTCAACACTCTTTATTGTTTTCCCAACAGTTCAACGTTCAGACAATTCGGTCATACTCTAATAAAAAATCTAAAAGTTTTAAAAATTAATGAAACTGTAACAAAATAGGGTGATTTGACTGTTACCTGGGAAGAATAGCAGGCAAAAAGTTTTAAATAATTAGATGTAAGCTGTAAATTTATATTTAAGATTGTCCTTGAGGATGGCAGAATATGTTGGACTGTTGGGAAACAAAAATATTAATTTTAAAAAATTAATAAAAATTATGTTTCACTCAAATGGATCTTTTTAATCATTATTATTAAAAAAAGGACATTCTTAAAAAAAAAAGTAAATATTTTTTATTTACATATTTAATAAAACATTAACAACGAAAACTATTAAACAATTTCAACCACAAGGTTTACTTAAAATGTGTTCCAAATCCTGGATGGGAAAAAAAAGGAAGAAATCCTTTACCACTAACGACTAAAAGGGGTCATCAAGTAATTGATTAAGTCCCTAGAAGGTTTTCAAAGAATATTTCATGTTCGAGAATAATTTATTACAACATTTATCATTTATAATATCTATTGTTTTTTTTCGTGCCCTTCATTAAAATAAAATTAGTACTTCAAACATATATAATACATGAAATGATATTATATATATACTATATTGTGTCTTTTCCCTTTGATTGGCTAGTGGCATTGGGCATAGGTGTTGATATGAGTCCGGCTAAGGTGGTATAGTCTAGCTAAAGCCTTTGGCTACGCCATGGAATTAATGGAACTTGAAGGGTCTGTTCCGCTAGAGAACTAGATAGAATATCTATTGAATTTTTTTAATCAATAAAAGTTCACCTAATTATTTTTTTCTACGTGAATTTAAAATGGAACGCCTGTGAAGTAGGTTTTGATCCATCTTACTATTAACCTATGCACATGCATATAATTAAATATATTTCAACCAAGTTATACAGTTTAAATTAAAACTTTCATCTCAAACACTAAATCACTTAAATAGTGTTTCCATAATTTATATACTCAGCATTCAAATACGTTTTTTTTATACAATAAATGATGACGAACGGCCAAAACTTCCAACTAATTAAAAAAATACTGTAATTTGGCCTATCTGGACTTATGGAGTTGATCTTTGGGGCATCACTAAACTGTCGAATTCCTTTCTTACAATCCAAAATCCTCCGTAAAATCCTTGATAAACCTCACTTTATCACAAATTATGCCATCTATCAGTACCATATGTTTCCGATTTGGCAAGAAGCACATATCAATTCTTAAATGATAAACATCCTTAAAACCAAACCCACTCGTTTCTAACCTGCTTTCTCCTTCATTGCCTGTTTATACTTCAAGGCGTCTGATAAGGAAATGGCCTCGAGATCTTCACCTATAGAAAATTATTCTCTACATGTCTGTATCATGCCATAGTATAACTAATATCAAATTTACATATTGTGTAAATTTTTAATACAATAGTAATTATTAATAACTAAATTAAATAAAAAAGATATGAATAAGTTTTTTTGTTTTTTTTGTAGGCACAAGTATAGTTGTAGTAGTAAATGACATGCTAAAAAAAAAAAAAAAAATATTCTTTAGGAATAAGGTCTTTTATAGTAAAACAAAATTAATAACATATTACAGAGACTGTTAATTAAAAGTTTAAAAGGGTAAGTTAACGCAATGTTCACTACAGTATAGTTCAACACATAAATCCACATCTAGTGTACGCTAAGAGGACACCTACCTTGTAATGTTTGTATAGCACTAACTTTATCCAAACAACTTTAACATACTGCGCTCTGTCCTCTGGCAACTTCGTCTTTGAACAATGCTTCCATTCCATATATTTGTTTAAGAGATATATACTACGGTTCATCATTCAATAGTTTATTTTTATTAATATTTCATTTTTAAGATATGATATAATTATTTAGTGCTACCACATAAACAGTACTTTTTTCGGCATAATGTTTTTAAAATATAAATGCGATTAAATAGATACTAAAAATCCGTTTATTTTATACACATTTCAAATAATTTTACTAAAAGATATTTTAGATACAGCGCGCCTATTAACTGCATGGCTTTAGTGTAAAAGAAAAAAATCTCAGGTTTTTAAAAACGGCTAGCGACTGCACCCATCCTGTTTATTGTTAACCAACGTTTTGCTCCACTTTGCAGGGCTTCGTCAGGACTGTCAGATTGAAACAGAGATGTCAATGTGTGTTTGTTGATTCATATTGCAAGAAGAGGGTTGACCGTATGAACAGATTGTAGAAAGATAGTCCGGGTGGCGGTCAATAAAGGTATCAAAACAGTAAAAGAAAACTATTTATTGTTAACCAACGTTTATTTTATTAATTATTGTTAACTTTCACTTGACAATCTGATAGCCCTGACGAAGCCTTGCAAAGTGGGTCGAAACGTTGTTTAACGATAAATAGTTTAATTTTACTATTTTGATACCTTAGTTAACTGCCACCCAAACAATCTTCCTACAATCTGCTTCTTACGGTCAACTATCTTCTTCCAATAAAAATATATTTACACAATCGCAAGTAAAAGTAGTGGAATCTAATATAACCAATATGTGATCAACTAAATGCCAGCCCTCACACTCAAAATTTAACTGTTTGATCGATTCTTCCTGAACACAAATTTGATCAAAGAAAGACACGGAACTAAATTGGTTCCTTAATGCCTAAAAGGTAATTTCGATTAGAATTTTTTGATAGTGAAGACATATTTTTTTTTTTTTTCAATTTCTGCAAGAATTCAAAGTTAACTTCGGCAGTATTATGCTATTATATAAATAGCATCAAATTTATTTATTGTATATAATTTTTGTATTAATAAATAAATTTAAAAAATATTGACAGTGAGGAAAAGAGTTTAGGAATAACTTTACTTAACAAATTAATAGAGCCGCCGTTAGCTCAGTCTTACCAATTTGATGTCTATTGGCGGTGCCGGTTCGAATCCGGCCTGAAGCGTTCAGTTTTTCATTGAGTGGTGTTCCCATAAAATGAAAAACTTTGACCCCCAATAGTTAGGCACAATAGGAGTCTTGGCCGAAAAGAAAAAAAAAACATGAATAAACGATAGATCGTTATCAGGCCACTATAAATATGTTATTTATTATTTAATGAAGTGCTCTATGGACCATTGATTTGGACTGTTTTTATTGAATAGTTGAAGATAAATATGAGAGCTAGGAAGACAGCTGGTAGTGTAGCGAACCGAACGCTCGCTGGCAGCCATCCCACCGAGATTACAATAGATGTGATTCATTCTACTTTTAAATGTGCCCTATACATCCAATACATATTTATAAGCTTGCTATTATACAATGAGCCCGTGTAAAAATATGGCGTATCGTTAGCTCTCTTATTGTTGACAAAAACTAATTAGGGTTTTGTTGTTCGGAGAAAGAATTGAAAAGTACATAAATAACAAAGGATACATTTTCTTTGTCAGGGACATGTAGTAGCTTGTTAACATTTCATTTACTACTGTCAGGCGTGTACACTAATTTCTTTGTTCAATGTAATTATACTATTTCTTGAAGGAAGACTTTATATATTTGAAATTTTTATTTACTTTATTTTTTTCTGAGGGTTCCAAAAAGGAAGATTGCATCAAGGCATGGACGTAAAATGAAGTATTTAAAAAAAAAAACTTTATTTAATTGATAGATATTACAATCTGCCACACTATTGTGAGCAATAGGTAATAGAGATGAATGACCACATCCATACCAAAATTAAATAAAATAAGAATGAAAATAAATAAATAAATGAAACAAATAAAAAAAAAAGTACATAAAATCTCTCTTAAAATATATAAAAACAGAAGCATAAGGAAAATGAACATAATCAAACTATGTGTATGAAAAAATAAATTAAAAAAAGAATAATTACAAAAATAATATAATCTCTAGTCACATTTACTCTCTTGAAATGAAGTATTAAATTATCTTACTTTAACTCGGCCTAAGTCGACCAATATTCTTTATAAGCGATTTGAAAGGGTATAGATTATTTTGTATTAATTAATAATATCTTTATGTTCTAAAGATAGTTATTATTTATATATAGAATTGTTAAAAAATCATTTGTTTAAATATCTATTTTTGTTTAAATGAATAGTGTTTTACTCACTCATAATTAGTATTACTTACTGTACAACACAAATACAGGATAAGTAATAGATTTAGCATTTGCATAATTTATTTCCAATGATGGGTTGCATCCGTAATTCGAGAGGGACCTCGCTTTTATCGGATGAATTCAAAATTACCCCCTATCGACGAAATTGTATTAGAGTTTTAATCCTTCAGTCGAAAAATTATAAAAACATAATGACAGCAATTCCGCGTTGAATACTACTGAACTAATAGTATAAGAGTCCGGTGGACACTAATTTTTATTAATTTAATGAAAACAACGTATCATTAGTAGTAAAAATTGATATCTACCAAGTGAAGTTAGGAGGAATACAAAATATTGGATGTTTCAAAAGGTTAAAAAAACATTTTTTGTTTTCATTTGGAGCTCCATATTTTTAAGACTATCTACAACACTAGAAAACGTAATAGAACATTTTTTAAAGTAATGTAAATTTGCTAAAATATGTGCCCTAGTTGAGCCGCTTACATTTAATAGACACAGTTTTTTGAAAAGCAACATTAAATATTCGAGGTACAAACGTCTATTAGCACATAAATTAAAGCTAGTTTCGTGTGCAATAAAGTAGTATTTTAACCAATATCACTAAAACTACTACTCCTACGAAGATAAACGCCATGAACTACTTTATAGCACATTAAACTAGCTTTAATTTACTTAAATGGAAACAGACATCTTCAAGTCTCATGCTTCCTAAGGCATAGATTTTCCAAAATAAATTCACTAACTACTGATTTTTCATTACATTTTTTATGAAATATTGCATTTAAAAACGGTATCTTGAGAACTATTAACAGCAAATAGTTCCACCAGGCATAGGCGTACCCAGCAGGGGACAGCTGCCTCCCCCTTGAAGTGGAAAAAATAATTATTAATTTAAATTTTTTTTTTCAAGCAAATAATGTATGTAATAACAAAGCATTTGCGACAGTTATATATAATTTTCTTAAAATTTTGGTTTCATTCGCCTTTTCCGTACTCAAATGTCACAACCACTGCCCTGTTTCATAATAAAGTGTAAACTAATACTATTAGCCTTGTCGATTTAACAAAATACAATTTCACTGACTTGTTCAATAGTAACTTGTACTTTAGTACTTGTACTTTTATGATGCAGAAATGCAGGCTATCTGTTTCGCGATGAAAGCCACTATTGGAAGCAATGACAATACTGTAATCTTCAGCGACTCCCAAGCCGTAATACAAAAATTAACAACACCAGGTGCCGCAGGGTCACCCACGGAAGAAAAGTGCAGAGACATGGCTGCTATCATGAAGAAAAGAGGAAGGGCTATAACTCTGCAGTGGATACCAGGCCATGTTGGTATAAATGGTAATGAACAAGCTGACAAGTTGGCAAAGCTCGGTTGTGCAGAAAACCAGCCTGTTCCACTTTCCTGCAGAACAGTAAAGTCAATGATAAGTTTTTATTGTAAGGACAGAACAAGCACTAGATAAAAAGTTCAAGCGGAAGGAAAGAAGTGGGAGAGCCTACTGCATAAGGATAAACGAATCCCCAACAATCTTAGCAGAGCTGAGAGAGTGGCCTGTTTTCGGCTAGTAAAGTGATCTGCTCCAAAAACACCCCCATCGAATTGGCATCGTTGATTCCCCGAAATGTCCTCTATGTAACATGGGAAACATGGAAGGAGACCATCTTTTAATGTGTATTGGTCTAGAAGATCTTGGGCAGGATGTGCACCAACTAAGAGGAAGAGTAAAATTCTATTGGGATGCAAGAGAGAAAACGGCGTAATAGCCCACTTCCTGTGGTGTAGAAAAAAAAAAAACTTTAGTACTTTTTAACTCCTGTAATATTAGTCCTCCCTATCATGAAGAAGAAAAAAAAAGTATTAGTATAATTAACACGTTGTTTCGATACTTGTATTTTGAACTAATACTAATAGCTTTCATTATGGAACAGGACCCTGATAGTCTATGTCTTACCCCGACCTAGTTTTTATCCTTGGTACTCTCTTGCTAGGAATGCTCATATTTTCGCAAATTTACTTTACTTTAAATAGTTATCAATTAGGTTTTCTAGAGTTTTGGTAATTTTAAATATATGGAGCTTCGAATGACAAATTATTTTTTATTCTCCCTAACTGTACTTGATAGACTCATCAATTTTGACTAGTGATTATACATGGTTTTCATTAAGGTAATAAAAACATTAGGGTGAAATAATCGAATTTTTTCTACTCTAGGGCTCATCACATTTAAAACAACGAGAAAAACTCTTAACGAAGGACGGGAAAATTAGTTGGCGTGAGCCAAATAGTAGAAGAAAATTATTTATTGTGAAACAAAGTTTCGCTCCACTTTGCTGAGCTTTCAGTTAGCCCTAATGAATACCCTGAAAAGTGGGGCGAAACGTTGATTAACAATAAATAGTTTTCTTCTTCTTATTATATAATACATTTTTTTTAATAATCGAATTATTCCACGATTATCGTACTCCAATTAATAATAACCAGTTAGGGCCATGAGGTTGCAATGATAGCTGCACAGCTCATCGCAGACAGCACCGGTGCATGCGATAGGTGGCAGCTGCCCCCTCCAAAGGGTTCACCACTTTTTGTTGCCACCCGCGCCAGAGGAGCCCATCTGCCACACACGTGTCACATCTAATATTCAATACCTGACTCTATTTCCGTCTCCTTCTGCCCTCGCTTCCGCCAGGGATTGCTTATTCCGGTACCGTCTTCAGAGATACGGCGGTTACGAACCTCCCTGCGGCTAGGTGCATTGCTTTTCAAAGGTGCGACTAAGTGTGATTTACTGGAGTATATATGCAGAAACTGCAGGCATACCTTGAAGAGAGCTTTTGAAACCCTAGGGAGATATATAATAAAATAATTCAGATTTATACAGTCCAAGACATTACCTTACACAATACCTATAACCCATTTTGCTTTGGACTTAGTAAAGAAATTAAAAGCCATTTCAACAGAGGTACAAAAACAATTATTGAAAAGCTTAGTGTCATAACAACATTAAACCAAAGAAAATGATTTGTGAAAAATGACATCGCATCTAGAATGGAACATACTAACAGATGGCTAAGATATTTGATATTAGTGTACGATCTCGCCAAACAGATTTTCAACAACACAGACGAAATAACATATTATGTATCAACCTAAGAAGATACATGTTTATCTTGTGCCGACGATGAAATCATGACATCACTTGGCCGGGTAGAATCACATTATAAACATGTGTTTGAATTTTTTTCATTTTCACCCATCAATTAATTTCACTTACGGTTATCGAATAAAAACATATAGATTTTATTTTAAACTCTCAATTTTGTTTTATTTATATATTTCTTGATATTAACATCTGTTGCTATTAAATCAGTTTACATATTATAATGCACAATAGATATGATGATATTAGAAATGATCCAGTGAGGTCAGTCAGTATGCATAGGCAAGCATTACCTTCGCTTTGGATTGCCTTATATTATATTTAAAAAACATGACTAAAAAATAATAATAAAAAAAAAATTTTAAAGGTAAATTTGGTATTGTTGTCATAGCATAATAAATTGTATAATAAAAGAGAAAACAAATTAGACAGAGAAATAGGCTTAATAGCCTCTTTCCTGAGGTGTAGGAAAAAAAAATGTTTTCCAAGTTTCCTTTTTTTACAAAGTGGATTTAATGTGTACTTAAGGAATTATTTCCTCAATTCTGATTGATATATTAAGTAATTAATAAGTAAGTAAATGTATTATTTGAACTCAAAATAAATTACATTAGCTTCAATAAATTTCTCTTAACAATCAAAAATGGTTTTTATCTCTTGTTTGAAGTAACGTTTTTTCTTTAAAAAAACAATTTTTCTTTGAATATATATATTTTTTATTACTTATTTAATGATATTTACAGCTGTTTTTACATAAAAATACATCCAGTAAATTTGATTTAAGATCATAATGGAGTGTTACTGGCATGTAGAGAAACTACCCATTGGTAGCACTCTAATAATATTTCTACATTAGAAGGTCTCGAGGTCATCTTCTTTTCACGCGCCTCGGAGGATTGTCTGGAATGGGTGAAGAAGTAAAGTTAGAAACTAGTTGGTTTGGGTGGTCAGGAAGTTTATAATGGAAGGAATAATATCTGGTTTGGGCTAGAATATTTAATTTTGAAAATGAGTCAAACGCTTTTAAAGTGGTCCAGAATCGGGACGCTTTATTGGGCTGCAAGAGCCATCATGGTGGAAGAGCCATGACCCTGCGGCGTAGGGAAAAAAACATGATATAAAATTAGAAACAAGTCCGGTGAAGTGTGATTTTCAAAACATGTATTTTTTTCTTTTGCATTTCAGGTTTCGTTTGGTTCGCAAGTATACTCGTACTTTCTTAGGTTTATGAAATCACTCTTGAACAATAAATGAGATTCTCTATTTGATCTTATATTTCAGAGATATATAGATGATGTATGCACATACACAAGAAGTTTCTGGGTAAGGTATCCTAACTGAAAATACTATTGCTCATGTTTACATTTCCACAATAAAGTAGTTGAAACAAATTTATTTATTTAATTATCTAAATAATTCATGGAAATGAAAATCTGTAGACGCAATAATCTCCTAAGTAAAGCCTTAATGGACATACCTTCATAGGGATTTCATTTATTAATCATTATTATTATTTTATTTTATTTTTTTTGAGATCCGTAATTCTAAACGTGTCTCAGAGTTAACACCTTGTATAGATAATATATATATCGATCGATCATAATCATCTCCAATGAACAGATTAGACTTGGAACCAAGGAATTGGTTAGAGCCCGGACAATAGAATCTGAACCGGACAATAGATTGTTAAAAACATACTACATAATAAATTATGCATTCTGTTAATTTGAATATAATTGATTTAAATTTCTAACAGTAATATATATCAAAACTTACCTGGAACACAACACGTATCCCGTTTCAGAGACGTTCAAGAAGTGAAGTCACTTGACTACTTACGATGTCATGCTTGGATCCGATCTACATGATATGCCCCGTCCCGTACTTACATTGCACACTGAGACAAGGGGCAGAAAATAAAGTCCTCAACGAAGCCAAAAACGTCACAAGACCAGGTGCACTGGGTCGCTGCGTGTTTTTGGCTCTCGCCCATAAGAGATAATGGTTCTGTTTAGGGCCAAGATGGCTAACATATTATTTTATAATGCCTCGCCTCACAGCCTTCCGAATGATATATTATTATTGAAATGTAACGTATAGATCCTTTCAATTTCCAATGGCCTTTGACCGACTAGAGGAAATGATACGATCGTTTACTTGAACTAGTTCGTGAAACAACTTAAAGTATTTCTATTGGATATCATATAATATTGTAAAAATAATTTAAATATATTAAAAGCAATATACCTCTTAAATTTAAATGGTTAGTCAAATCTACTGGTTTTCCATGTTCGTAATCCTGTTTGAATGCTTATATTTATTTTTAAAAAAATTACACGAAGAACTACTCAATCAAAAACATCTTATAAGAATAAAAGTTCGATAGTATGAAACTCTTACAATATCTAATCAATAATAAGTAATAATGTAATTAAATAAAATAAAGTTATAATTAAGTAAAAATATATACCATATGAAATCGGGTACGGCTTTCTTAAATTTATAAGTTTATAAGTTTAGATTTTTTTTCTTAATCATAAAATACAATTACTAAATCTTTAGTCAGCTCAGATTTTTTCTGAAATAAGGAGTAATCATAATCTTTAGTTTAACATGTTAAATTGTAAATGGAAAAAGTTGCATTTAATTGATAAATATTTCCTTCTTTTAGCATATTAAAAGGATATAACATTTAACATGGTCGAGAGTCTGTTAAAAGGTCTGAAAAATATACAGTGAGTTGCTCCTAGTTCATGTTGTTGTTTTGAACGTTTTTAAAACTGTAATGAAGTAATGGATAAAAATAATGAAATTCTGGAAGGTTTTGAAAGAAAAGGTTTCAAAGTTGTCCAAAATATCCGCTAGGAGCTCCTCTGCATTTAACATATAAAATGGTTTGCTCACAATCCTATACTTAGGACATTTAGCATGTTAAAATGTTACTTTTAACACATCATGAATACTACAAATATTTTTTTTTTTAATACAACAGGTAAATTGAGACCTCAAAAAAAAAGATGTTTTTTTTATTAATGTTTCTTACCTCGCTGGAGCATCCGGATCGATTCAAATCGTAACGTTATTATTTGCAGTTATAAATTAATATTTGTATGTTCTATACATTTTTTTTTTTAATTTACGTATCATTTCATTTTTTCCAAGCAGGCATAACCGATTTTACCAGAAAGGTTACGCAGGAATAACCTTATTAAAGAATGTTTTTGGATTCTAGTACTTTATGTGCACTGACGTAATAGTAGAGTTTCTACAATTATAGTTCATAGAATGAGAAATAAATACGAAAAAAATATATTAATTCTTTTTTTTTGGGGGGGGGAGGCTCAATGGACCCCGATAGGATTCATATTGAAAAGAGGAATAAAATGAGAACTAACAATTTTTTTGAGCAATTAAAGATTTTTTATTCACTAAAAATTAAAAAAAACATGAAGGAATTCTGTGAAGTATGCTTACAAAAGTTTTTTTTAGGAAAAAGTAAATCATATTCTTTTTTAGCGTTGTCTGAAACCCTCAAATACTATTTTTCAAAGAAATTATAAATGAGATATTTTTCACCTTCATTTATTTGGAGCATTCGTTCAGCATTTATTCTGGTTACCAATGTAAATATAATCGGTTAAATGCATTTTATCCCATTCCCACGTTAATATATCTTTTGGAAAGCTGAAGTTCTTCTTTTTTAACCAACATTAAAAATAGATTTAGTGCCTTTATAAGGGCGAAATATTAGTTTCAAATAATGAAAAAAATTTCAAACATTTTATTTTATATCTTCGTTTCTAATTTATTTAATTCTAATTTATTTATTTACATAATATCTGGCTTTTGCTCTTTGGTGCATTTTATAGAGCCTTAAACCACTGCCATGCTTGAGTCATATGAAGTTAATTCTATATGTTACTCAAGTTACCGTTTTATTACTAAATATACACATTAATTGATATCACAGATTCAATAATGTTAATTTAATGTATATACATTCTCAAATATATCGAAGTATTGTACCGCCTGCTAGTAATATATAATACGAAACAGGTTCGGACTCAGTTTGGGGTGGAATCGGTCGGGATAATTAGCAGAGCGAGGATAGGAAAGCTCGGGTTGAGAGTAGCCTTGCCCCGTCCTATTTTTTGCCCAGTCCCGTAGCCGAGTATAATTAAATCACATTTAAAAATATATCGGCCATTCCTTCGTTGAATTTAAAATAGAACATGTTTCAAAGATAGCTACCGTGTTTCCTTCCCGTTAGTATCACACCGAAGTTACAGCACTGTCACACTTCAAACGTTAATTGACGATTGATTCGATGAAACGTTCTCATCTTTGTGTATTGACAATTCGAATGCAATCAGTGTAACTGCTGTGGGCGTGATGTTGACGTAGGCGTTCGGTTCCGAGTCTCATGTTTCCTGTCGATATGTCCAGCCAGGTACAGCTCTTACTTCTGTTGGATTTTACATACATAAAAAAACATTGTATTACCATTAGAAAAACTTTCAACAATATTGAATTGAATAAAAATAATTCAATAAAAATCTACGAATCGGATGGTCGCAATTTCCAATCCTTTTTCTCCACATAAACAAATCAGCTTGATTAGTTCATATCGCATTATTTTTTAAAACAATATATTAATTTCAGGTTGATTATATTATTATATTATTACAACCCATTTTTAGTTGCAAAAATGAACAATTAAACCGAACTCCCAAAAATCTTTTTAAGGGTGTGTTACAAGTATGGACATCGAAAAATATGAGCGTATATCTTGGGGATTTTTCCAATAGGCCCGAGACTTCAAAAAGAATGTATTCGTTTAAATTTTTTTTTTTTATTTAACTATTATTTTTTGGTATAAAAAAAAAATTACTTAAAGTAGAGATAGAAAAGTACGCTTTCAAAATTTTAATGATCTTAGGCAACTAAAATGTCTAGAAAAATATTATCACTTCAAGGAAAGTAGGTGAAACAATTTTTAAAGTAAAAAAATAAGTTCATATTGATTTTCAACCTTATTTCATATTGAAAAAAACCCGACTTAAATACTGGTTTTAAAAGATACGAAAACATATTTTTTCTATCCCTAACTTTCAGCTTTTAACCATTCCTTATAAATTAGGAAAAAGTTGTATAGTTCCTCAAGGAAACTCAACCGACCAAATTTTAATGGAATCGGATAAACATAAATTTGTAATACATACTTATTAATTATTACTATCTTATTTGTTTTGTTTTTTTGTTCATTTCTTCATTTCATATATTTTTTCACTCATGTTTACATAATTTTCAACCTCACCTTAGTTTATTTTATTGCCATCTTATTATTTTATATTGTCAACAAATTTTTAGTTGTTTTGTATCTTTTTAGACCTCATAAAACTCTGCAAATAAATAGTTGAAAATTAGTTTTTGTTTCTTTTTGGCCGCTCTCCCGACCATCTCCATCATATTTAGCTAGGGTCAATAATTTATATATATAATATTGATTTAATAATACTTTCATATAGTGTTGCAAAATAGAACCTTTCTAGTTAAAGTTTAAAATTTCTAAAACACTAGTCCCATAGATTCTATATTCCAACAATATATCAATATCTAGGTCATCACTTAGCCAATAGTTGCTGAACGGATAGCTCATATGTAAAATTAAATATAACAGGTAACCTTTAAATACCAAAGGTAGTAAAAGGTAAGACACAACACGAATTACTTTTTATTTCTACACAGTAATGCACTACTAACTCACATTTTATTTCTGTTTTAGAGGGTTCGGACAAAAAAAAAAAAAAAAAAAAAGCCAATAGACTGGCATATGGCAAAGGAAGGGCACCATTTTATATATAATTATATACATATATATATACCAATATTGTAATCTATATATTTTCAATAAAGGAGGTAAGAAAAAAAAGCCAATAGACTTTTTCGGATATTTCTTTCGGATATAAATTTACTCGAAAAAAATTATTTTTGTTTGAAAATTTTACTAAGAGTTTTTTCGGAGGAGGAGAGGGGTTGTGAATTTAAATATGAACCTTTTTTTTTTTAAAGTAATTCTGAATTCTTAATAAACTGAAATTAATCTGTTCATTTAATAGTTTATTATATCGGGATAACGTACATTTAAGAACTGTTGTGGAGTGATGTACTAGCTCTATTTGTTAGTTATACTTCATTCTTGCTCAGTTAAACTAGTATTCGTCAAAAGATAAGTGTCGAAAATAAAAAATCTGCTAGAGGAAGTAGTTTTAATTTTGTTATTTATCAAATGTGTTTTTCTGTCATTCTTATTTGGGGCACTTGAGCGAGGTAACATGGTAACAGAAAAAATTAAAAAGGTTCAGAATATTAAAATTATTGTTAATTGTAATGTTTTTCCTTAAACCAATAATCACTTATTAAATAAAAATTACCATAATTAATTTAAAAAAACAAAACAAGGGTCTATAAAGTCAACCCCAAACAAATCCTACGAAGCCAAACGTATCAATTTACAATAAATGTCAGATACTATGTTTTACAACAGACAGTCTCATTTTGTGTTCGAATTGAAACAACAAAAATAAATTTTATATATAATCTTTTCAATTTCTTGAGAATGGTTATTATTGTTTAGATAAAATAAATTGTATCCAATTAAGGTATCAAAACACTCTTTATTTCTTTGAAAAGTCCAACGTTTCGGCATCAAGGACAATCTTAGATACAAATTTACATCAATAATTCGAACATCCCACTCCACTATCCAGCAATGTCATCGTGTGGTGGACGTTGGCTCGTCTTCTTTGTAATACGAAATTCTTTTTCTATTCTCAGTCTACTGGTGCTTCTCATGGTAGTATCCTTGGTCTCATCCTCTACACCGTCTGTACAGCTAACATTCGAACCAATCCTAACACTATCCTCACCACGTATGCCGATGACACATGTGTGCTCGCAGTTAATAATAACCCATTAATTGTATTCCAAACTCTTCAATCCCATAGCACAGCCCTTGAAGAATGGTGTCGTAATTGGAGGATTAAGATAAATTCCAACAAATCCCATAAAATCACCTTTACCCTTCGTCGTAAACCTACCGACTGCCCTACAGTTTAATTTAATAATGTTACTCTTACCCCTGTCGAACAGATCCGCTACCATGGACTACATCTGGACAAACGATTACCCTGGAATCCTCACGCAAGGCTGAAAAGTCAGGAAACTGCACGTCGATTTCGACTATTACAACACTTACTAGACTAACTGTGTAAACTGATCTACATGACTGTAATAAGGCCAATCTGGACATACGGAGTTGAGTTTTGGGACTTCATTAAACCTTCGAATTCTTCTCGTATCCAATCATTGTAATCCAAAATCCTTCGTAAAATCCTCAATGTTCCTTACTTTAGTCAAAAATAAAATCCTTAATTTTTCATAAGTAACTGATATAGCCCGAACCTGATATCAATCCTTTCATTATAAATCGCTAACCACCCAAAACAACCAGTCCTTGCTTCCTTTTCCGTTCCTGATAATCCTCTGAGGCGCCTGAAAAGAAGAGGGTTTCTAGACCTTCTAAAGTAGAAATGTTATTAGAATACTAGCAATGGATAGTTTCTTTACATATCACATCAAATTTGTTAGCCGTATTTTTATGTGAATATAGTTGTAAATGTCAATAAATTAATAAAAAAAATTTTGATTGATGTCCCTAACACAGGAGAAATGAACTTTTCGATGACCTAATAGCAGAGGTTTAATATCTTGTAAGTGTTGAAATCAAAACTTCCACAGGAAAAAAATGAATGCCTAATTCTAGTAAAAATTATTTAAAGGACAATTTCAAACAAAAAGTATGCGAATTTTCTTGAAAAACCATTAAGTATATCGCTAAGTACCACGGTCACTTTAAGAATTTTCTGTTAAGGACTTAAATAACCTACAGGGACTGCCTTATTCTTCGAGATCTTTCTGAAAGAAGCCCTGTACAAACAACCTTATAAAATGACGGTAAATTCAAACTCTTTAGTTGTTCCAAGCCTTGTTTTTTTTTTATAATTTAAATTATAAATTTAAAATTTATTCCTGGGGCTTTGAAACTTCTATAAAATGTGTCCTCAACGTTTCAAGTTTCTCTACACGCCTGTAACACTCTATTTTAACTAAGATCAAATTTACTGACCAATAATTTTTTTTTTTTAGTAATTTATTTGTTGCTATTTACAACTGTATAAAATTATTTAAAACTAGTAAATTTGCTACTAGATATAAAATAACATGATACAAACACGTAGAGAACCTACCCTTTGATAGAACTCCAATCATCAATAATTTAAAAACTTTTTGCTGGCTTTTCTGCCTAGGTCACTAGTTTTATTCACAATTACCCTATTAATAATAAAATTTTACATTACAATAAATGTATAAATTGCAATTATATCTTGTTATCACAACAATATTAGAAACAAATACACTGATATCACAATACACAATAACCTAACAGTAATTTAGTTAATTCCATATTAGTACAACACTGCCCAAACTATCGTCTCCATCTTGGACACATGTGCTGTTTGGAAACAATCCAACTTTGGCGAAGGGGGTAATTAATATGAGCTGACTTCAATATATCACCTAGCAGGCGTTATTTCCCATTCGCAGTAGGTTTCGGGAGGTTCCTAGAAGTTCCGAGATAGTAGTGAGCTAGTCGTCTGGGAGTTCGTGTAGTCTCCTGGCCCAGTGCTGGAGTGCCCACTGCGTCTCTAGGTTAAATAATGACTCGTTTCAAATAAATTAGGAGGAATTATTGTATTTCTTAAAATATATTTGTCTAGAAGACTGATGTATTCTGTTATTTTGGATTTCTAGCAGGTTCTAGACCTCTTCAATGTGGGAGTATTTTCTGTGTTCTGGAAGGACCTTTTCAACAATGAGGTGAAAAATAAACTTTGCTGTCTCATCGTTTGTACTGTTTAGAATTTTGTAAAAACAACGTCGTTTTTAAGTTTTATATTGAATAACTTAAACGAAAAGGTTTATGAGGATTGACTTAGATATAGTGAAACTATCAATCTCTTATCATTAGACACCAGATTTTCGTGCAATAAAAAAATCTAAAATGTTTCTAAAGTACCCAAATGTACTTTAATCTACTTATTTATTTCATTTATAATATTGACATGTAAATATTCTCTATATTAATTCGACCATACATAAATAATTAATAACAAGACAATTTCATGTGTTCATAGACTTATTTAGTCCTTACATGGCCCATAGACCATTATCAACGAAAAACCTAAAATGTTCATACTATAAACATAATTCCTCACACACTACACTGATATTTTTTATAATTGATTTTTCATATTTAATAAAATATTTTTTTCCAATTTCCACTAATTTTCACAAGTCAATCATTTAAACAAAAATATTTATCAACGTAGTATAATAATAGTTTCTTTAAAATTTTATAAAACAGCTATCAATTTATAAAACTATATAATTTTAATGTAACAATATTAGTTATAACACTTTTACTCTTAAGAAATAAAAGTAATTACCACTATTATAAAAAAAACCTACCTTCAATAGGCTAAGAATCTTCACCTAATTACAGACCTTAATTTATTTTTAATAAATTTAACTAAATTAAATTAAGTAAGAAATTAAATTACTCTGATTGAAAATGTAGAATTTTGTCCATAGGTGAAGAGCTATGAAGAATTGTATGAAACGATTTCATATTATCTTATCAAGAAATATGCAAGGCGCTATGTAGGAAAGAGTATTTAAAATCATTTTTCCAAGCATAATTCCCATCCTAAAATTTCATATAGCATGTTCATTCACTTAGTTTTTTAATTGTGTATTTACGAATGAATATACCATTAACAACAAAACTAACAAGTATTGACTAAATATAGAAACATTTTGATTAATAATATTCAAATATATTGATATTGATCAAACCGATTGATTTTTACTTAAAATAATATACAATAGTAATATAATATAATAAAAAAAAAAAATTGAAATTCAGTCACTAAAACAGACGGAAGAAAGAAGGGGTCAGGAACCCAAGTTAAAAACAAAAACACTGAACGATCTCTTTAACAAGCTTATTCTGGAGATAAGTTTTCATAGTTACCCGAAACTACAGGTCAATACTATTTCTAGAACATTCGACGCTTCTGTTTACTTGTTTTTCTTTTTTAGATTGACGGTAACGCTTTTGTAAATGCATTGCTTTAACTCAAATTTGTAAATTTTAAACTATAAACTAAATGATATAAAAAAACAAAACAAAAATAATAAAATAAAGAAATATTGGCATAA
>NW_027105186.1:138373-146053 GCF_000696795.3 Halyomorpha halys | reverse complement strand
AAATTAAATTGTATTAATAAAAAAAAGTAAATTTAGCTCAAAAAGAGTAAAAAATTCTATTTTGTGGAGCCAAAAATGTGCAAACTTGTGGAATAATTTCAAAATAAAAAATAAGATTAGTGTTATTTCAATGAATATTTCATTAATGGAAGTTTTGTGGAAACAAAGTATTGTATCCAGATCTCTAGAATTAAACGGCCATACAAAAAAAAATAATAAATTTTTTTTATTCTTCTAGTAAGTAAAATTGATAATACCTTCCGTTTTTCTCCAACTTATTATTAAAGCCCTTAAGTTCAGACAATGAAAAACAATATTTACCTCTGAGATGTCAATTAAAACTTGTGAACTCTTAAACTTAAAACATTAATCATTTCCATCACCACTTAATTGATTTTACGTTGTTAATTAAATTCTTTAATTATCTCTGCATAGTATATTAGTGTTGGTTTTTTAAAAAATCTATCGTCGTATAGGCGAATAAAGAAGAATTAGCTGTAAAGAATTCCTGTATAGAATTCTAAAAATAAATTATAAATTTCTTCTATAATTTAATAGCTGGTGGATATATATATATATATAAATGCGAAGATAGTTGCACCCAAGGCATTCATCAAGGCTTAGAAGAAGAAAAAAATAACCATAGTGAATAAAAGAAGTTACAAAATAATTATAAAATAAGAAAATAACCAAGAGTATACATAAATAGTGTTGAAAGAAAATTTATAGTCTTAGTGTTATAAGAATATCTACAGAGATTATTGAATATAAAGTGATATGATCCAAAAGGACTAAAGAAATATGAATATGAATGAGAACACCTAGTTAGTAAATACGGTTTATAATATAATTTTTTAATTTTAAAACTTTATTTATTGATAGATATTACTATCTGCCACAATGTTGTTGGGCAATAGATAATAGTGATAACTTATCACATTTATACTAAAATACATTCTATTTAAATACATATAAACCGAAGAATAAAAAAAAAAAATGAACATAATCAAACTATGTACATGAGGAGAAAAAAAAATAAACAAATAAAATTAAAAAAAAAATTATATTTATACTCCTATATAAAATATTTGCACTATCGACCAGAGGATCCTCGAGCCAACTCTATCGTGTGAGGGATAGCTCTTTCAGATACCAGCGCATCACTCTCACCGGCTCACTAGTAATGAGCCAATGGAGGCTGAGTAAGTGCACTACTGATAATTTAATATAGTAAGTTCTTTCAAAACAAGCTAGTGTAGATTTTTCTAGATTGAACTTAAGTTTAATAATTGTAAAAGGTTTATATTTAATAAACTTTAGATTAAAAAATAAAAAATAATCGTTCAGTAATAATAAAAAAATGTGTTTTGTACTACGAATTCAATTGTATACTAAATATTATTTTATTTTCCAACTATCTGCTGTTAAGTAAGATAGGAACAAGGTACGCATATAACTAGGATCCCATGGAAGAATCTTTTTTTTAACTGCAGTAACAAAATATTCATACAATCCTAATATTAATATTCATGATAATCTTTAACCCTTCTTTTGTCACAGCGACATTATTGATACTGTTATATTGTTGAATATCTTAAGAATCGATTTATAATCAACATTCGATATTTTTAATCCTTAAGTGGAGAATAGGAACTCTTGTTTGGTTATGAAAAATGACAATTAACGTAATGTTAGGAGAGATTTTATAAAACGCCATGATTGAAAAACAAGGTATTTGAATTTTACCTTCGTTAAGAAAAAAGTAAATATTTTTCAGATCTTGTTTTTTATAGATATCATAAAACCAATGTAAAACAAGAGGTGTAGTTGAATTTCATTTAAAACTAAAAACGATCAATCAGTTGACACAATTCTGTAAAATGAAGTTATACTTTTATAATGAGACAATTATTTTCCACAGACTTTGTAAATTTTTGGCTGCCCAAACTACCATTTTCCACATGTACCAGTAATGGGCTACTGTTTTCAGTTTGCTGTATCGACTGACTATGTGACAATTATTTCTACCAAAATAATGAAAAACAGTTTTATTTTCATTAGTTGCCTAGAAAAGGGTTAAGTAATATGGCATAGTATAGTGTACCTTTCAAACAGACACTTATAGATAGAATGTTGGTCAAAGTACAACATGACACAATCTCACAAGAGATCGTAACACCAAAAATATTAAAAGCAATCCTTTCCCGCCGCCCCGCCCCAATAAGACCCCTATTTAGTGACATTATATTTCAAACATTTATTTAAAATAGGAAGAGAAAACTTAAGATTATTAAATCGCGTAATATTAAAAAAGTGGCCAAAATTCGAAAACGGCGTATATTAAATAATTAACTATAATCTTCTAAATTTAATTTGAATTTGGATCAGTATGATTTACAACATACGGCTCACTTGTCCAGAAGAATAAAATACTAATATGACAAACTTGTACCTCGATTCGAATATTTTTAGAACCGAAAGATAATGATGTGTTTTCGACAGCTAATTTAAAAAACTTATTTTTTAAGCGTGACATTTATAGACTTTAATAATGAAAATAATGAAGGCTCGTGCTGAGACGTCTTCCCTACACGAACCCTACTGAACATTTTTAACTCTTAATGAGTTTGTTTTGCTGCCCGAGGTAGTTATGACAAATGTCAGTACGGTATTAGTCACGTTTGTTTTTGTTTGGTGTTGACGTAACGAGAGGACAACCGACACCGGGCGCAGCATGGAATTAGAGGCTTCATCGCCCGTTGATGATGTAGTCAACAAGACAACAAAATTACAAGACTCATGAGGTCGAATAATTCGGTAATGGGTTGTAGATTTTCTTTGTAATCAACACATACAAATATTATATTATATTTTCTTACTGTTGGAAAAAAGTTTTTTTACATTGTCACTTTTCATAACATCGTATTAACTTGATTTGTGACAAATGCGAAACCACGATGAGATGGATGTATAGTGGAGAAGGATTTACGGCTGATATGGGACAAGACAAAAATTTTTTGCTAAAATCGAAAACGACAATTAAATTATCTATGTCAAAAATTTTATTTTATAATTGATACAATACATCCCTTAATTTATTTAAGAATAGAATCATAACCGTGTCCATATTGCAACAATTGCCAATTGTTTTCCGGACTGTTAATATAGTATTAATAAAAATATCAACAGTCCAGAAAACAATTATCAGTATATACATATACATACAATATTAATAGATAAATTAAACTTAATTAAAAATTAAAATAAGAAACCCAGTTTAAAATAAAATGTTTTAAATACATCCCTATTTATATGTATAGTTTACAATCAAACAAGACAACTCCTACACAAGCTTATCCCTTCTCTTTTGGGAAAAAGGAAAGATTTGAGGATATTTTATGCTCCATCTAAATAAGTTTAGGTCATGGCTGCTCAATTATTAATTGTTACAAAAAATATATTGTTATTAAAAGATATTGTTGATTATTTACCAACTTTATAAGTTACCTCAGCTTCAGCTTTCAGATAGAACTATCGATAGCTCTTAATTGATTTCGGTATGGATTTGATATTTGAGGATTTAAATATTATTATTGTGTTAAATTAAATTTTCTTATTTAAACTCTTTATCATCAAGTGCAATTTCAACGTAATCCTTTTTCTTATAAACCGGCACGAACCTTCATAACTAATGCAGCTTCGAGTGTTCTTCGGTAGAGGAGTAGTTTATGCCAATTTGCAATTCAAACGAACAGCCCTAATTAGATGAGTGGAACTTAACGTAAGCAACTGGTAGATACAGTAATTAAAATCGTTTTCAAATCCTCTCTCTCAGAAACCAAAACCTGCGCTTCGACCTCCATTGTCAACCTCGTTTCCTCAGCAATCTTCAAGGAAATCAACCGCAGAGGGATTCAACTCTGCCCTGACCCGAAGTGAAGTTGCCAGACCAATTAGGAACTTGCTGATTAAAGCCCATTCCACTGAAACTGGATTCTACTTTGACAAGTGGGATCTATAACTTCGACTAATTAATAATCCAAAAGTAGAAAAATAATTTTTACCTTTTTAAATATATAATATTAGTTGAGTAATTAAATCAGCCTTCGCAAGCCCATATTGGCCTGGAAGATACTTCAACAATCAGAAACAATTGAGAACACTACAACATACTAACAAACAACCATAATCATCAACTTGCGAGAAGGTTTAAATGGATTAGCTTCTGAAACTAATATTATAAAAACTGATAGGAAATAATAACATTAAATTAACTCAACATTAATTAAATTAACAAATTAAAGTGGGTATCAAATAAATTTAAATGAGGAATAAAATTGTTGTCAATATTTGAGGCAGTAGAAAATATATTATCACGCCAACTGATTTGACTGTAACCTCATTTTGGCCGTAACCCAATCCTTCTTCAAACGACGTTCCTGTAACTTAATAAAGAATAATTTTACAAAATAATTAAAAATAAAATTGCATAAGTATTTGGAATAGGGATTTTTTTTACATAATTAATTGTTAGCTATAAGTATAGCTCCAAAACATGTTTAAAAATTCCATTTTATTTTATTTTTATCCATCTCATTTATAACATCTCCCTCTCTCACTCAAAGACCCACCGAAGCTCGAAGTCGCACATTATAAAGCTCTATGTATGTATGAGGGTTTATTTACCAACCGGGCGGCGACGGGCGGGACCGAGGCGCCCCTGACGTCAAAGAACGTGACCCCTGTCGCCGATTAAGCCGACGGTCAGGAAGTCACGAAGTTCCGTCCGTCCGGATTAGGTGGGAGGAAGCGGGGGTACCTGGGTCCAGAATACCCGATACCCAGGTAGGGCTAGTGACCGCATCTGGACCCGAGGAAGTGTAGTCCAGTGCACCCTTCCTTCCGCGGTTCATAATGGCCAGTTGTTCGTCCTCTGAATCCATAACCTCCTTAGTTCCGTGGTCTATACCGCTAGCCGTAATTAGAGGCAATTCATAATGCGGCCTGCCTACTCCTCGCCCATTCATAACGAGTGCGGTTGTTAACCGACCGGGATCTTCCGGAACCACCCGGTTAGGTAAGGGTGGAGCCGGAAATGGCAAGAAAATAAACATGACTTATATGCATATGGTCATTGAGGGACTATCCATAAAGATACATAAAATCGGTAAATAACTTTTTATTAATTTTAATTGCAGTGTTTGTGGATTTAAAATTTTCTGATAGAGCTGCTTGGCGTTTTGGGTACAATCGAATAATTTAAATTTTTGTTTAAAAATTTTATTTTATTCATATTTAATACCAGACCGGCCTGGTGGGCATTAGGTGGTTGCTGTATCAGTTAAATTATTTTTTTTGACAGTTGATTATGGGGGAGGGGGAGGGTACAGTCTCGTACAAAAGACACCCCAACTAGATATAATGTTATAATTAAAAAAAAAAATTATAATAAAATACATAGATACAAATAATGATTCTTGATAAGAGAGAAAAGTAAAGGTAATAAATAAATGTCAACATTCGTAGACTTAACAAAACAAACAATTGCCCTCTTGGTAACTGGAAGTGGAACTCTTACTCAAACCATTGAGTAAGAGGAAATTAAAAAAAAAATTGCTTCTTAAATATGTCTATTGGAGAATAGACGCTGTTATTTTTCAACCTACATAAACTAGACTTTTTCAAATAATTTTATATAATTAATTCTTAATATCTTAAGTTCTCTTATTTAAGAAAATTTCAATTTTTCTATTGATTTTCTTAAAAAAGGGTGCCTTTAATTGTATTTTTCTTAAATGTGCTTAGCACCACTGTGAAAAAAAGTCATCGGTATAGATTTCTAGCTTTTAAATATTGGTCTACATAAACTATACTCAAGTACAAAAAAAGTCTTAATTTTGTGAGACAACATAATGATTTTTTTTTTTTTTTTAATTTATTATTTCTGAGGTATAGTTCTACAATTTTATTAAACGCTTCAGTTGGTTTTTTTATGTTTAGAATAAAGCAAAAAAGAAATTCATTTATGAAAATAATTTTTAGCTTTTTATTATTATTAGGAGTCAATACCTTATTTTGATGTGTAATTTGTTTATATAGGGTTAATTTTCAATATATTCAATTGTATATACAGATATGGCACTGTATTTGTCAGTCGAGTCAACCATGTGGGTTCGAGACGTCCACCGAGCCTCATGAATTAGGTAACCTAAATTAAAAAAAATCTAAAGGTCTAGCGTGATTCCGACCAAACCACCTCCTTCCACAACCGTTGTACTTCCTTTATTATGTAATGCACCCCTGACTCTTTATGGATTCTATCGTACATATGTACATTTATTTTTGTTCACACACCATTTTTCTACCCCGGAAAAGTTCAATTTATATAATATTTCTTTGTATTTTTTTTTACTTCAGCGTAGGTAAATATTTGGATTCAGTTCATGAAATGACAAGAGTAAAATTCCAGAGAAATGGGACAAAACAAAACATGTGAATATGATGAACATTTTATTTGGCGGAGCTCGAACCGACATTAATCATATCAAATAAGAAAACAGAAAAAAAGGAAAAACAAAATGATTCTTTTCCCGGCTTTCTCATTTTTTTTCTTATCACATGTCGAATCCAGAGACATTTCATTATATTTACTCGCCTTATCGTGTTCTGTTTTTTCCATTTTCTTAGACAGGCCATGATTCTATGTTATGTTTCCAATATTTTTATAGACCAAATGGAAATATTCATTTTAGACGTTCAATAACTTATATTTATATAATTTTTTTCTGTTTGTTTTTGATAAAATATTTGACAACATAGAAAAAAAAATTTAAAATTTTAGTATTGTCAGTCATTTCAGAAACCTAATCATGTAGTTTTAATTGATATAGGGACAGAATTAATTTTTATTTTTAGTTTTAAAACCAAAGATTTTTAATCTGTGTACAACACAAAAAAAAATTCCGTCACTTCCATAGTTGATGCGTGACATCAATTAGACATAAACAACAGTGATTTAGCGAGTCATACTTTATAGCTGTTTTTATATCACGAATTTTGCTGTCAAAAGATTTTTATTATTTGTTTCAAAAACAACCCTGGAATACAATTTCATGATAGGAGAATGTATAACTTTGCCTAGAAATTTTCCGCAATAAACCCGGATTTCTGTTCTGGTATCCTATCATTTTGTATCGAAAATAATTTGCCATAGTTTTCAAACTGGAAGGGGAAATCATTACGTTTTTAGTTACTTTAAGTAATATTTAGGAATAAATATAACCTGTGATTAACTTATAATTTGTGTCTTGCATTAATGTGACGTCAATAAATATATTTTGAAATGATCCTATAAATTATTATTTAAATTAAATAATTTATCTATTATTTAGATTCGATAATAATTTCGGATCCCTTTTAGCCAGTTTTAATCGCATATTTCTAGTTTGTTGGCATCTTTTGGCACTTTGATAAACAATTTTTGTGAAGTCTTTATAGTAATATTTTTTCAATTAGGTGCTGCACAAGAACAATATGGAATATAGCTTATATTATATTGGTTAACTAACAAAGAAAGTTAAGAAAACAAAAATAACACTCGCACTGAGGAAATAAGCTGCCGTGTACGGGGCTCGGGAGTTTCTAAGCCCGATTCGGGGTTCCCCGTACAGGTATTATATT
>NW_027105186.1:123581-137522 GCF_000696795.3 Halyomorpha halys | reverse complement strand
AATGATCTTCGACGAAAGTCCTACCTTTCATCTTTAAAAGTTTCTTCTTTGAAGAAAGCCGGCTTTGGCGGCTTGCTTCATGTTTCCCGAGGTTTTTAGAGAGGCCCGTGTGAGATAAGGGGTGTTTATTTGTTGTCCATTACGGCGGCTATTTCTCCGTACTTTCTAATGTCTAAACTGGTCCCGTGCACGACAATGGCTCTGCCTAGACGGTTAATGGTTCCCAGAGGGTACCTACCCTCTGTTATCTATATGTCTTTGTATATTACTTGCCTAGGTCCGGCGGTACCTTTTGCATGCCGACAAAAGGAATTATTTTAAGTTAAAAAACTCCAGCTGGGGCCTCTCACACATATCAAAGCCTAGCGTATGTTTATGTCGAAATGACGTCATACCAAAACAACATTGGCGGCTTGTAGTTTTGCGTGGCTAAAAAAGCTTTCAAATAAAACATACCTTATTGCAACGTTGTTATATTTAATGAGCAGTATTTATCTAACTTAATTAATATAACTACTGGAAAATTAGATAAATGATGGAAGTGTGGCGGTCTATACTGGAGGGAACACATCGGAACCGTCCTAATCAATTTGAACATTTAAAACGAATGAGCGAAGACAAGGAATGTACGTGTGGAAGATAAATGAAAGAAGAAGATGAGGAAGACGACGAAAGACCTGGGAAACAGTAATTGTTATATATGATGGGACGTAGTCTCGTGGAGTAATGGGCCTTAGACAGAAAATTATTGTAGGCAATTCAACATTTAGGTTAAGAAAACCACCTATTTGTGAAAAATCATTAAAGTAATAAATTAAATATTTATTAGAAAATAAAAATAAATAACGGAATAATACGTCATCCAAATATATTTATAGTTATGTGCTGAATTGTTAAATAATCATTTGTAACGGGTGTCATTGTCTCTTTGAAAGAGCTCTTAGAGTTTACACTCGCTTTCAGTTTGGCCAAATATGTTCCATGTGGCCGGTATGTCATTGGCAATGAACGCCAAATTGAATTGGCTCCTCTCTGACCACCAAATAGTCAAAAATAGTATATTTTGTAATTCGATGTCTGGGAAGTTTTAATAGTTATTTATCAAATTTTTCCAACAGACCATGAAAAAACTAAACAAATCGTATTTTTTATCCATTGTCAACAAAAACATTTATCTAACCAAAGATGTTGAATGTTCCATTCTGAAAGTAGTGTTTCATTACCACCAAATTTATTACAGTTTCATACCCAATTATCATTTCTATCTTAAATAAATTCGAAAATAGGATTCCCCAATTCAGCAAAATATGTATAAAATAGGCAAAATTTTAGTTTTTAGTTGGCAATATCCTCTGTAACTTTATGATTTTTATTAAGTCATTGAAACATTTAAATACTCTACTTCTTATTTTCTCTAGTTCGAACGTTAGTATTAGGAATCCTATCAATTTCAAGGTTGTTTAGTAGCCCAGTTAAAAACTAACTGAAATTTCAGATTTCTTCTGAAAAAATTTAGACCTTTGATCAAATTTATGGAAACATAACTTTTAAAGAAAGTTAGAAAGTTTGATTTGGTCGCAAAATGTATTAAATATATTACACTTTCCGAATGTAAAAAACATAATTTTTTGACAGTTATCGATTTTGGCTATAACTTGCGAGAACTATAAATAAATATGTTTACCTGAGAACATAGTTTTGGACGCTTGTAGAAAAAATGTCAGAAATCATTTACAAACCCGGTCTATTCATGATATTATGTGGTAAGAGATGTCAGAAATTTAGCAGATATGGACCCTCTTTGAAACAATTAACATAGACTAAATCTTCCATTTTCTTTTAATTCACTACCGAAACACCCTTCCACCATCTGATCTCCATACTCTTCTTTACAAAACCGCTACATTTGACATTTGTGGCACTGACTATTGGAGGTAAATATTAGAAGAAAATATTTGGGAATGTTTATCGGGCCAGATTAAAAACGAGTGTGGTTAGCCGAGTGTGGCCCAGCCTCTGTAACATCTATTATGTGAACATTCTGTTTACTCAATTTCTCCCCCCCCCCCTCCGGAACGCACTATTGAGTTTGTCTCCTCGACATTTTCTTTATATATATATATCAGCCCTCTAACAGCAAGGCTCCTATCTCCCATATCAGAAATCTCATAATCTCATCACCAATGAGCTCGTTGCTCGCTGGAACACAATGTGGAATGCTTATAAAAATCACCTAGCCTTCACAAATACATTCCACGAATAACATTACATAATCACAAAAACAGATGCAAAGCACAGAATACACATTGACACAATTCCTTACAGAACATGGTAACACAAAACAACTTAAAACCATTTAATATTATGACAACTGACAGTGTGACGAAGACATAATACGAAGACGAAGTGCATAATATCAAACATATACTTTATGAATGTAAACTATATGACCGACAAAGAGCTCAGCTAATACAAAATGTAATACTGAAACAAGGAAATTGGCCTGAACCAGAACACATACTTTTTACTAAAGTTAAGACAGACTTGCTAAAATTCATAAAAAAAATTAACTTTGACCAGCTGACTAATTATAGAAGGGCAATCTAAAACCTCTTGTTTGTGTTTGGTGTATTTCTTTTTTATCTTTACTTTTTTTTTTATTATTATCCTTCTTTTTTTTATTATTAATTAAATATGTGTTTTGTTTTACTTTTTTAAAAATGTTATAATCAATCTAACAAACTATATATACTCAAATATTTTGTACTGTAAACATATAATATATGTAGTATGCTTTTCATGGCATGGGACATATATAAAAGAAATAAACTATCTCTTTATGGGGTTACCATTAAGAGGGGGGAATACAGCAGGACTAATGATTTTTCCCCGAACAAATATTGTATAACAAATACTAGAAACAATTTAATGAACTCACTAACAGCATAGTGTCTTAACTTTTTTATTTTATTTTGTTTTTGTTACTTTTTTTTTATTTTGGATTAGAAAAAACAAATATTGTTTTAAATAGTTTTAAGCCTGTTCACTTGTCCTTCTTTTAAATCTTATTTTTATTTATAAATTTATTATTATCTTATAAGCATTATTAATATTTATATAAATTTATTATTAATATAGTGTTTTAAATGATTGCATTTTTAAGATAGACAAATGTTCTTTACTATAGCTAAATAAGCGCTTAAAAAAGCATCTTTTAGGTATTTAAAGAAGCATAATTTGTTATTCTATTTTATGTTATTATTATTGTATTTTTAAAAAAATTTAAACTTTATACTCAGTTGTGTTTTATTTATTCTTACTATTTCATCTTTCTCTTCTCTCATCTTTTATTGGTTTATGCTCTTTCTATTCTTTTGTAAATGATTTTCTGTATATTATATTCTGCAGAATATAGTAATTACTAATATCCAATAATAATGCAACATTGTATATATGCTCATTGCATGGTGTATGCACAAATTTATTTAAAATATACTCCTCTGCTGTAGGGCTTATTATAGACGAGACAATTTTTAAAAATGAATAAACAAAAATATATATAGTATAATTTAATTTTCGGGATATTACTTTTTTTGGAATTGGAGAACTAAATCAAAGGAGTGAAAAATTGTTTGAATATAGCTGTATCCATAAAGAAGATTTAAAAATAAATTAAATTGTTTCTACAGCCATTTTGAAAAAATCTCTAACTTTCTACCAAATTTGGACCGTTTTCAAAACAGTTGTTAAGAGTCAAGAGCTTTGCTCATACCCAAACGAAAGTAGTGAACGGAACCATATTTGTTCCTCGATGTATTAAACGAATCGTACAAATGTAAATTTTCCATTCTGAGGTCATAAATTGTTTTCATTTCCTGCTCGAAAACAAAGCTTCCCCAACTTCGGTAGTGATGTCAGCAAAATCATTCCGTTCCTAATTACAGTTTCACTTTTGAATCAATATTAATCCATGAGGGCTGTGAGTGGACTGAAGCAAAGAGTGCGGTGTTGGATGCATAGCCCGAAGATTGGATTGTCCTGGAGGAAAGCGGTTAGTTGACATAGACAGGGATCACAGATTGGATAGCCAATTAACACTGTGGTGGCTGTAAGCCTTGTAAAGCCCTGCTTAAGCTCCGGACAGCCCCAGCATCGGACGGATATCATGTCTACTATCAGGATCATCCTCTGTCCGGCTAACAACTGTCCTTGGCCATTAAACATAATTAAATGTAGGTGATTATCTGCTTTCATTTATGCCTTTTATAGTAATCATAAACCTCCATGTGATTTTACATTACAGAGTTTTCGATAAAAAAAAAGGAAGCGTGAGAAGTAGAGGATAGGTTGGTTGTTCAGAAATTAAGGCGTAAGACTTACCGTTAATCAACGCCAGTATCTTATTCACATATATATTTAATCTTCAAGTATATATATGAAAACATAAATAAAATATAATAATACATACTAATACATTTGAAGGTATACCTAGTTCATTTATTCTACTTGCTTAAAATACACACTCTTCAGAGATATAATTTATTGTTAGTCTTTTATTACTTTTAGCATCTGGGAGGATCCCCCTTTGTAGTTAAGAAAAGCAGTGCGAGCTGCAGAAGATGCGTTATTAAGGTTGTATTTTCAACACATTTTTGTTTAATTATTTCATTAATCATCAAAACCACACAAAAAAAGACAAAAAATAAGGAGAGAGAAAAAGATGAAACATCCAAAAGGTTCCCAAACACTCAATCCGTGTTATGAACCGAAAATAATAACTACATCTACTACTCTGATATAGTGCAAAAATCTTTTTTCAGGAAAGTACGACAAGAATACATACATCACCTAGGATTATACTAAACCCTACATAGAAGCTTCGTGGCTCAGTGGTAAGGCACTGTGTTATTAAGAACCCTAGTTCGAATCCAGCTTTGACAGATAATTATGTATTCTTTTACTAAAGGTATGAGCCAACCATGTGGGTTTGGAGCTCTACTCACCTCATAAAGTGGGTATCCTTAAAGGGAGACCAAATCACCTTGCACAACTACTGAATTAGTAACACAACTTACTAACCTTTAAGGGTTGGAGCGGTACAGATATATTTTTTTTATTAAACCCTTTCATAGAATATTAGAATTTTGTAAATGCCATAAATGAAATAAACAACAAGAATAAAATAAAATCTAACGATTCCGATTCTGATCCAGCATTGCATAACAACAGTCAACTTGGTTTAAAAAAATAAATAAAAAATAAAGAAGAACTCAATGTTTTATTATTACATTGAGTTCTTCTTTATTATTTTTTTAAGAGCTATAAAAATAATTATAAAATACAATCGAAGAATTAGAGTTAGGTATAGTTATTGTCAGTTTTAATTATAAAAACATTTGAAGTTTACGAATAATTTATGTTTGTAATTTATAAGTCAATGGTCTCAGTAGTATTATTTCAAAAATAAATTATTAGAATAACCTGGAAACCTCCAATAAAAAATTCAGAACCTAATTTAATTTAAATGCTCTACACTATGATAGTTACTTATGATTAATAATTAAAATTATTCTTATAAAATGATTGTGGCAACAGAAATTATCGAAAAGTGATAAATTAATTAAAACTGACGTAGTGACAACCGAATACTGCAGAAAATATTCACCATTTCGATTAAAGGTTTATAAAATTAAACGATTTCTTTCGGCGCTATTAGATTATAAGTCTATCAAGAAACAATAAGAGTATATTATATAATATAAAGTTAGTTGGATGAAAAACAACTTTATGAAAAAAAAAAATCTTAACAATTATTCTTTTATAAGGGTTGTCATATCAGAAAATATATCTAAAAATGATGGCACTGTCCCAGTTGGTACCTCAACAGTAGATCTTTAGTTCGAGTTGTTCATTAAATTTTTTATCTGATATTTCCTAATTATATTTAATTTAAAAAAAAAAGGAAGGACAATGGTTTTCATTTATGTATTAATTCTTTTGAAGCTAAATATATTCCTCTTTTGTATCTACCCCTCGATAATTTTATCAGATCTGTTTTGTTTCTCTATTTATGTCTTCTCCCCTTAGTTCTACTCTGTAGTACGGTATCAGAACATTGCCTGAAGAAAGCATTAAAAAAAGAAAAAAAAAAAAGTCTTTTGTTTATACTCCCAGATTATATGATTTGAGTTTTCTCTCTATTTTTTTTTTTTGTTTTCTTCTTACCTCCTTTATTAAATAGATATACATATGTATTTATACATATACATACGTATATTACGTACATACGTATATACATTAGATATACATACGTAATCGGTGCTCTTCCTTTGCCATATGGCAAAATTTTCTATATCTAATAAAAAAGCGCTTTTTCTTAGTTCGATTGTGATCATTGATCACGAGATACTAGGTTTTGTTTCCTTTGGTGGTCATTAAAATTTAAAAGACAATAATATTAAAATAGAAATATCTATGGTTATCATTTATGTTCAATATTTGGTCACGAAGCAATGGAATATACTTCCGACTTAGTAATGAGTAATTAAAACAATTTTTATCTAAATTTGTTTAGTCATGGCATAGATTAAAAACAAAACGCCGTCTATTTTCAAATTTTTAATAATTTATATTTTTATTTATTTGTTTATTTTGTTAAATTTTAATTAAATAATATAACTTTCACTCTTAAGGCCAATCCGAATTGGGACTATACGTATTCAGTCACATAATTTATGTACGTGTACAATCAATCGTACACACATTAAAGATAAAAACATAAACTAATAAGCAATAAATAAGTAATAATTACAAAATAAAATAAAAAGACTAACAGTAATGACAAAATAATATTTGTTTATCAAATAAATAATAGCAAAGTAAGTAATTCTTTTACTAACATTCTTGGTACTATATTAGAACAAGGTAAAAAAACATCTTCTAAATACAGTTAAGTTGCGTTGAATCATTATAATATTTCAATTATATTATAAATATATAAAATAATATTAAAAAAAAATTAAATCTGTACTGTAAAGTGGGTACCCTTAATTGAGTTAAAATCTGGTGGTCCAATGTGATTTTGGCCAAAACACCTCCTTGCACAATCGTTGGTCTAGTACTTTCTTACAAAGTACTGCACCCCTCACTTGTAGCGGTACGGATTTAATTTCATTTTAAAGATTTTTTTCGTACTTAAACGAAGTACTAAGTCCCGGTTTAAGCGATATTGTGTTGAATTTAAAATTGTAAGTTTTAGTTGATTGATATGAGAGAGAGAGTGTATATATACACTTATTTCTATGTATATAGTTAATTTATTGTTATTATTTTTCTAGGAGGTCAGAAAAAAAAAAAAAAAAAAGATTGATATGAATTTCAAGTAGTTTTGAATTAATACCATAAATTGGAATAAAAAGCACATCTCGGTCTATATATTGAGGTTACAAGAAGAAGCGTTTAACTTGTACGCCAATAGCTTCCACATGTCGTCTTTAAATGGCATGCGTCAGGCATTACATTATCACTTAATTTTTTTCCTGGCGTCTTTGATTAGTTTTTTATTTGGGCCCAGGAGGCTAAACAGGAAAAGCATGGAACACTTGGATTCAATTGGCGAGTTAAAAATTGTACGATTTATAGTTTGTTTTTTTATAAAATCAGTGAAGTAAGTAGTAACTTTAAACAGTTACCATGATTTAATATAAAATATAGTTTCAGCGAGGAAATGAAAGGAATACAATTTTTTTAAATTAATAAATATTGTTAAGAACTGATGAATAAATTAGATACAGGTTGCTGTGTTTCGGACCATCTTTTAAAAATACACTTATCTTAAGCCAACCATCGGCAAGATAAACACGTTTTTGTGCTATTGCTCTCCGCAAAGTTGCAAGTTCGTTAAATTTATCTATAAAAATATCTCAGATACTCAGTTGAATTTATAATTAGGTGTTGAATTTTACAACAGGAAATTTAAAAAACAGAAGTCAACTAAGGCTTGACGAGAAGTTTTATAAGAAAAAAATAAATAAATCCTTTTATATGAAACAATGACTATATTAAAAACAGTGCAATATTTTTTTCATAAAAAAAAAAATTAAAAACCAAACAAAAATGCATTGGCAAAAGTTCCAATCTTTTATAATAAAGTGCAATAGTTGTCGGTACAGTTTCCTGAACATTTCTATTGGTAATTTATTTAATACTTTAAACGTCTATTTTTTGTGTAAATTTTTATTTATATTGGGGAACGGTTTAGCTCAGTAAGCTGGGCGGTAGCGCAAACGACCGGGATTCAAATTCAGCTAAAGCAGATAATTATTTATTCTCTTACCGTAGTCGTGAGTAAACCCTGTAGGTTCGGGAGTCTTCCGGGGTCCACCGAGGCATTATAAAGTGGGTACACTCAATTTGAAAAAAAATCTGGCGGTCGAACGGGAACAAATCACCTCCTCGAACTCGAACTTTTGGTACACATTTTAATTTATATATAATATTTACAACATACTTAATATATTTAAAGTCTTTGAAAAAATTCTAATTTTTTTATGTTTCAATAAATTCGATTTGTCATTTGAGAAAAAAATGTGCTGGAAGATTCGTGTCTGAAGAATGGTTCTCAAGAAAAATTCACGTTGTAGCGATTGTAATTTTCAACAAATAATTAATTATTTGCTTTTGTGATGAGAATTGGACTCTATAGAGTATCAGAATAATATATTGTTCAGGTTTTCTGATAAGAACCCTTGGTTTTAGATTTTTTTATAAACGCGTATGTTTCAGCTCATTCATGTGGATCACCTTTGACACAATAAATCAGGGAAACATATATTAAAGATAAGTATAAATAATGAAAAACAAAGGTACAAATTATATGATATGAGTTATATGAAAAACATAAAATAACAGTTTGAATATTTCTATAATTTATAAATTAAATTTTAAAACAGAGTGCTGAGTTTATTTTTTCGAAAATTCCCTAAAAAAAACAGAGAAAATAATTGGCCATTTACGCGTATGTTTAAGCTCATTCATGTGGCTTACCTTTGACACAATAAATCAGGGAAACATATATTAAAGATAAGTATAAATAATGAGAAACAAAGGTACAAATTATATGATATGAGTTATATGAAAAACATAAAATAACAGTTTGAATATTTCTATAATTTATAAATTAAATTTTAAAACAGAGTGCTGAGTTTATTTTTTCGAGAAATCCCTAAAAAAACCAGAGAAAATAATTGGCCATTTATCATAGAGGCCATTCGTCAGAGGCAACCAACCCCTCCGGCAGCGAGTCAACCTTTAATCTCGGCCATATTGATGACCACACTGATATAAATTATTCCTTGTCATCTGTGACAAAGTGTGGATAGTTTGATTGTGATATTTTTGAATTCGGTTGTACAATTCAGTACCGCAATATATATTTTTGGTATTTTAAAAACACTGAGCATAAATCAAAAACGTTTTTGCAATTTCAAGTATAACAAATATTCATCTATGTAATCTTTTAAAAGTATAAGGGTTGATCTATTTATTTGTTTCTTATTTTATTCATTTAAAAACCAGATGACAACATCTATCGGTCGGTGCCAAAAAAAGACATGTCAAATGTAATTATTCCAATTTTGAAAATTAGGGCGTTGTGGAGCCTATAAACTTTTTAGCTAAATAAGTACAATATGAATTGATCTCAAGTGATACAACTAATTTTTTTTTAAATATTTTATTTATTGTTATTTATAACTGTATACACATATATACAACAAGTAAATTTGCTGCAGGTGACATAGTGACATGATAAAAACATGTGGAGAAATCTACCTGCTGATAGAACTCCAATAACATTTCTAGAAGAGAAGATCTCGAGACCATCTTCTTTTCAGACGCCTAGGAGGATTATTAGGTAATGAAGGAGAAGCCAGGTTAGAAACAAGTGGATTTGGGTGATTGAGAAGTTTATTATGGAAGGAACGGTATCTGGTTCTGGCTAAATCGGCAACATATGGAACATTGAGGTCCTGACGGATGACTTGGTTTGTGACAAAGCAAGGAGCATTAAGGATTCTACGAAGGATTTTGGACAGTAAGGATTGGATTCTGGAGGAATTTGATGGTTTAGTGGAGCCCCAAAGCTCAACTCCGTATGTCCAGATAGGCCTTATAATAGTCATGTAGATCAGTCTTTTGTAATGGATTGGCAATTTAGACCGTTTGTCTAGTAAATGTTGCAATACAACTAAAATTTAATTAACAACTACTTAAATGAAAATAAAATAATAATTATTACAAAAAAATTAATTTAATAAAAAATAATAATAAAATAACTGAAAGGATTTTGAAGTGAATAATAAAGCTGAAAATTTACAATTAGTGAATTAATATGATAATAAGAATAAAACAAGATGATACAGAATATGATAATAAAAAGGATCCAATAATAGCGAAATAAATAGTATTTATTACTAAGTAGACATACGTTGCTAATTCTAATTGTAATATGATAAATAAATTTTATGGAGTTAAGAAAAAATACAGATAGGGGAGATAAGGTCATTTGTTATTATTGGGAATCATAGAAGTAAGAACGTACCCAGTTCTAATCTATATAAACTTTTGAAATATTGGATCAATTAAAAAATTTTTTGCTATTTGACAAGGTTAAAAGCTACTAGAAAAAGTTTAGAACGAAATTAAAAATTTTTTGGCGTAGCTCAGGAAGTACCTGTATATATTCTTTCACGGTTATTATATACCAATCAATTTGCCTCTTTCAGAAGAATAGAAAAAAAAATATTACTGATACCATTAAATGATTTTACATTAAAAAAATACATTAAACCCTGACGAACCTTGAATGATTTTTTTTTTAAAAGGAAAAAGCAAATGATATTTGTTTTAAGCGTCGTCTAAAACCCTTAAATACCACTCACTAAACAAAGTAAAAATGAAAAATTTATGAGCCTGATTTATTTGAACAATTTTTTTTTCTACCACTCACATTGTTCATATAATCGTTCATAAAACAACAATAACAAACATCTTTTCAATCTGTTGCACTTAAAAATATATTTTATGTCAATATATGGGCGAAATATATGTTTCAAATAAAAAAAATCATTTTTTATTTCAAACTTTTATTTCCAAATGACCGGTTCTTTTTTTATATTTTATCTGAATCGTGGTTAAATCCCTTGCAAAACAAAAAAAAAATTATTGAATTCTGACTATTAGCAAAGAAATAGCCTACTGAACTTTTACTCATATCTTCAAAAATAATTGTAGAATTTAAGCACATTTTAAAAGAAATTTGTTTATTTTTTATTATAATTTGAAAACTGTACACCAAATACTCTAAATAATAATTATAATTTTAACTAATTATCTACAAGATCTTTATTGGACCAATATTAGTAGAGAGATGACACAGTTTTTGTATTACAGGAAACCGTTTAGCAAAGTATATTGAGACACCAGCTATTTCATTTACCGATTTTAATTATATATTATAACAACAATTTCTATTATATATTATTACCATATAGTTTAATTATATATTGTTATTTACCGCTGTAACTAAATAAATATTTTAAGCAATTAATTTAATCATTAATCCTGTATTAATAAATAAAAAAAATAATGTAAATTTTTTTTTACTAAATATATGTTTTTTTTACTCTAATTTTTGTTTTTTTCTGCATTCCATTCGTACTTCTTAATTTTACTGTATTGTACTATATCAGATACATTTTGTATTTCGTACATGATATTTTAATGAATATTGAAAGTTCTATAGACATTATATAATTTTTAACCACATTTCTTTGAGACCAAGATCTTTATGTGCCAATCTCAACTTCTTCATATATCATACATATGACATACAGTGATAAAATTTGTTCTTTATATACTTTTCTAAAACCTTCTAAATTCAAAATTGTATAACCTTATAAGTTTTTTTTTATATCTGATGAGTTGGTTAGATCACAATAAATCGTTTATGAACTAAAATAAATGTCGCTAAAGATTAATATATATAATAGTGGGACCACCACACAATGAAAAAAGTCAACGCCACAGACCGGATTCGAACCGGCATCAGATTGGTAAGACTGTGTCTTAACCACTGAGCTACTGGCGACCATTGATTACTTTTAAACACTGCTATAAAATTTTCTGGAACGTATATTTAATTTTTGTAATAGATTCGTGGATTCTTTTTCTGGAGAGGAAAAACATTTTTGAAAGAAAGTTTTTATTTATTTTGTCTCCATAAAAAAAATAATAATAATGATATTTAAAAAAAAAGTTTAGAGGACCACAATACCATTTATACCATAACAGTATAATGGAATGCAAATGTCATTGCACATGCACATTCATCTCGAGTTATTTTGCTGATTGGTATTCTTCAGATATGAGGAAGATGGTTTTGATATAAGCACGTAGTGAAGTGCATTAATATAGAATACAATGCAATTCGAATACAAACGGGGGGAGGTACTATACTCTTCCAGTGCAGAATATTAAATTCATAATATATATTAGTATGCAATGCCTTCACGATCAAGGGATTAAATATTAATAGCGTCACGTGCAGGATTTTACTATTCTTGGAAATGTAATAATATATACTGAACAGAAACAGATGTGATTTCAAAGTGTCTCCTTTCTAATGCAGATATTTACCGCCCATCTTTAGTAATGACCATGAGATATAATTCAAATTTATACCATAATACGTAAAAGTCGAGAATCCAGATTCTTGGTAAAGATATGTTTTATATGGAAAATGCTATGCACAATAACGACCCCTCCTTGACTATAATCTTGTGTGGGAATACATAAGTTAAACGTTAAAACAACCATTCGAATGCTTTATTGACATGGCCATAAAATGGTCGTATATCTACTAAAGGAGAAGGGATGTAGGAGTTGTAAAATATTCCAACATTATAACCACTCAATCCTTCAAATATAAAGCTCTGAAATGCATAGTCAATGCTCGTACACAATTCCCATAAATGTCAATAGGGAAAAACAATTCATCAGCCTGACCTCATTACATAAACTTAATATTACTTACGGTCCCTGTCTCTAGAGAAAAGAATTAGTTAGGATGTTGTATTTTTATGTAATTAGATAAAATTATAATTATATTTATAAATGGAATTTGGTCCGGGTGCGATTAAATAAAACTCAAATATTAAATTGGTGTATTATTTTTATTTGAGCCAACGTTTCGCCCCACGCTGCAGGGCTTCGTCAAGGTTGTTTTGATGGAAGTCAAAGTCAGAGGGTCAGAGTCAGAGCCAGAGATAATTATATTTAGTATGAGAATACATGAAAATACGTCTTTGAGTTTAGAATTCTAGAGTTAAGTATGCTGTAGAAGAATTATAATAGATAACAAAGACGTCTTCATAAGAACAAGAAACTTCATTCCCTATAACTAGTAGTTACTAAGTTTCATTTTGGAATTCTCAAAACTCTCAGAAAAAAAGAGGGTGCCAATCCAGTCTAAAACACACTGTATTAGTGTATTAGATTAATAATTTTGCAGGAAGATAGTCCGGGTGTTGGTCAATAAATGTACCAAAATAGTAAAAGAAAACTATTTATTATTGGGTAAACAATCGATAAAAACGTTCTTCTTCCAATAGATTAATTATAGTATTAGATTAATACTTTTATAGGTTATTTTGGAACAATATAGTCGACCGTATGAAGTAGATAAATAGTTTTCTTTTGCTATTCTGATACCTTTATTACAACCCAGACTATCTTCCTACAATTTTATAGGTTTATTTTATTTTAGCTACAGATGTATTTCTTTTCAACACCGAGCCTCCTCTAAATAACTCATATTTCATTCGATTTTTCCAGTTGGTTTTATGTGCCTTTTATAATATATTAATAATATTTTATTATATA
>NW_027105186.1:104520-122621 GCF_000696795.3 Halyomorpha halys | reverse complement strand
TGATAAAAAATTGATTAGGCATAAAATAAATAAATATGGTTTTGTTTATTTATGTTGTTCTTTGCTGACCGCACCCCCCGACAAACTTCTTCTAGCATTAATCTACGGTCAACTATCTACACCTCAATCAGAAAATAATAATCTGCCACTGCTAGATTCGAACCCGGGTCCTTGGAATTAATAGCACAGTGACTAAACGCTGAGCTACCCGCTCCCATAAAAATTATATATACTATTGTATTTTATTTTTTCTGTTCTTATTTTCTACAACATAATTAAATAAGTTTCTCCCTATAGGTGATATCAAAGTGAAATGATAGTTCTTTTAGAGATCCGATATTGACACCGATGAAAATAACATTATTGGCAGATAAAAGGTGAAGTAGGGCAGTCCATCCCCCACCAAAGGGGGTAGGAAGGAAGGGGTGAGGGCACTAGCTTTGAAGCAAAAGCCGCTAGATGAGTGCTCTTTTTGCTTTTCCAGTCTTTTGTTCAAGCATTAATCTAAAATATTAAATTTTCTCCATAGTTTCATACAACAAAAAGTATTCTTCTCATCTATATTGAGATTCAAAATGAAATATAAACCTCGATGAACGCTTTTAAAAAAAAGTAGCTTCGGACGGCGGGTAGCTCCAGACTTTGAAATTTTTGGATTTTTCAACACTCATTAAAAAATACAAGCATATAGTCATAAAACATTAAGACTGTTTAATAATGAAACACTAAAGTCTTTACAATGTTTAACATCCTAAAGTAAAGCATTTTGGTAAAAGTCTCGAAATGTTAAAAAGTCGTCTGCATAAGGGAAGTTTGTTTAAGGCGTAGATTGTGAAAACTTCAAGTGTATAACTAATAAATACTTGATATTATGGGGTATTCATGATCTTTAGTTTAACATGTTAAAGCGCGTTAAATGGAAAAACTTATGTTAAATGGATAACAATAAAAATAATATGTAACATGGCTGAGAGTATGTTACTAGGTCTGTTAAATAGAGAATGACGTCACGAAACAGATCAATTTTTTTTTTTTTTTTTTTTTTTTTTTCGCACCCTCCATTAATAAGGAAAGGAAATCAGGGTACATGGAAAATGTGTAGGTTGATGTTATGCATCCTTTTACTACCAGGGGTATTTTAAGGTATTTATTCTATTGTGCACTGTGTGTGTATAGTCGAAGGCGCCAAGTGCGCGTTGATACTATGTTGAGCGGGGAGGGTCCGCTGAAACGAAACAGATCAACTGAGCTTGTCACCGTTTTATTTGTTGTCGTGTTAAGTTACTTACTCGTAGTTTGTTTTTTTTTTCTTTTGTCTTGTGTTTTAGAGTTTTTAAAAAATACAAACAGTAATCAAACTTTTACAATTCTACTTTTCACTTATTTTAGGCATGTTGTAATAAATTACTGTAATTAAAACTTAGAAGTAAATAATAACATGAAGTTTTGGAAGGAAGGGTTACTAAAAAAGTTGCTCAGAAAATCCGCTAGGAGCTCTTATGCATTTATCATTTCTTTAAATAGGGCAGCTCACAATGCTATACTTATAACATTTTACATTTAACACAATATCATGAATATCCCTAATGTATTGTTGCAAATAAAGTATAAGTTGTTTTAATATTTTACTTTGTTGTGAATATTATTTTAAAGTAAAATGAAGTTCAATGATCTAAAAAAGTATACAAAAACAAAACAAAAATTCAATGTTTTCCAATCGAGTGACATATTGCATCATGAAACAAAATGTAATTTTAATGTTAATTTGTGTTTGTATAACGATCAAATATGGCAAGCATTACATTGTATAAATAAATATATTTAAAGCTATTTATGTAAAAAATCTTTGTCATAGATGGGAATAATAGAACATTTGAAATTCGAAGAGGCATCAAACAGGTTTGTCCGCTATACCTAATTCTATTTAATTGCCTACTAAATTGTGTTTAATAAGCTAAACTGAGAAGAAAAAGTAATAACTATAAATGGGTATAAGGATTTTTTGTTTGCGGACAATATCATTATTTTTGCCGGAGACGAAACAATTGGTCAGCTGACTCCTTGGGGATCTGGGGGTTTATCATTGATATCGATAAAAGAAATCAGTTATGTTGTGCAATATATTTATTTAGGACAATCCATTTTATTTATATATAGAAAAGATGAAACAAATAAACGGATTAACATGAGGTGGAAAAAATACTAGTGCATGAAACAAATTTTTAACTACCTTCAAGTTATAGGTGATGGGGTAACAGCACCGAAACGAAGTAATTTGAAGTAATAAGTAGAAAAAAAATTATAAGGAAGAGGACTTTATATTCACTATTTCTAATTACTTTAATGAAACTCATCCAGTAGAACCTATAACTTTAATATTATGATTATTGTTACTTTTTTTCATCAACTTTTTATTCATTACTATCCTTTTTTTTATGTGACTGTTGTTAGCATTTATATTTTATTTGTTCTGGTTTTCAAAGAATATATACTAAGAACACTAACACTTATTGCCTTTAATTGTGCAAGATTATATAATTTCTTTTCAATAAAAAAAAATTAAATTGTTTTCAGAGTAAACTACATACAGAGATTATGTTGATTGTATTTTTTATTTCTAGTTAATTTAAGTGTCTGTAGCATGATTATTCAAGATAGGCTTTCCCAGAAGTAGTACATGGGCTATTCCTTGCACCGTTTTATTATATTTCATACTTCATATTTTATTCAAGGTACTTAGTATTCCAAATATATCATATAACTTTACAAAAAAATAAAATAAATAAATAAAAAATTTCAAATAATTCCCAATCAGTTATTAATTTGGTATAATTTTTTCCGGACCAGTTCATAAACAGATAAACTGAGTTTTACGGCAAGTAATTACTCATTAAATAACTAATTTATTGATAAATATCTCATGATGATTTAAAGGAACATTCAGGAAAAATCGTTAGAAGAATTAACAAGTTACAAAGGCACAATTTATTTTATTTTTTTAAATATGACAAGCTGAATTTAGTTGTAAATCTGTTGACAGTTCAATAATCAAGTATTATCAACTGGTTTTCTCTTCTGTTGCGTTGTGAATCTGGTAGAGTGGAATGAGCCTTTGGACGAAGGGGCTGGGGGTTGGAGGCTCGAAATGTGAAACAGATGGCCAACCTAGAACCTAATTGAAAGGGGCCCAGTTAGCACGGAAAGGCTGCCCCTGATTCCCGTTGTTATTTCTCTCCAATGCTTTCTCTCTGGAAACACTCAAATTGTTTTATAGTCCCGTTTAGAACTAAATTGCTTTAAAAATATATAGAAGAAATGGCCTCTTAAATCAATCCCGTCAATTTCACCAGCCTCAGTGAGCAATAATAATATCGATTTCATTTTTTTGAAAAATTGTTTTATGAGTATAGGAATTTATTTTAGGAGAACTATGACGAAAACATATCAATAACTTAAAAATTGGAGGTGATGCAGCAGTATTATTTTCCATAGGAGTCTTTTGAATACCAAATTAATTAATAAAACTGAGGTGTAGATAGTTTAGTAGATTAATGATTGGAGAAGTTTGTCGGGGAGGGGGGGGGTGCGGTCAGCAAAGAACAACATTAATAAACAAAACCATATTTATTTATTTTATGCCGACGTTTCGACCTGAGTTTCAGGTCCTCATCATGGCTATAGAAGAAATGAGATAACAACATTTAGAGAAACATAAAATTGAAAAGGAATACTATACAAACAAATTTGGAATTATACAAAATATTGAATTGAATCATAAATGATAAAAAATTGATAACTGATAATTGAATAGTAAAAAAAAAAAAATTGATTGATAATCGTGGAATTAGATGGTAGTAGATTGAAAACAGTGAAAGATGAAATATAATATCATTTAGGTAAGAAGATATGTATAATATGAGATATGCAAGTATTGTCTAAAAAACTGAAAAAATATTGAATCTACAAATTTAACAATATGACAGACAATTAAAAATAGTGAGTGGCTTATATCTGAATTTCAGTGTGTAATTCAGACCAATTACACTAATTAATTACACACTGTAATTCAGATATAAGCCACTCACTATTTTCCAACAATAATAATATTAAATTATATGAAGACTGAAAATGTAGACCTTATTTAATAAAATAATTTATTTGAAATAAAAATCTTACAGCCCTCTGTAGGGTATGATAATGAGAGTTTTATGTCTGGGCCCTTTTGCTACTGTAATAACAAAACTATTGACATAACTATGAGAACAATAAAGCCTCTTAACTTCCCCATGACATAGTTGTTTTATTATTAACTAAACCTCAAATATATATTCATTATATTAGGGAGAGGGTAGCTTAGTGTTAAGGCAGTGTGCTCCTAATACTAACTACAAGAACCCCAGTTCATATCCGGCTGTGGTAGATAATTATTTTCTGTTTCACTGTAGGGTGAGTCAGCCCTGTGGGTTCGAGAGCCTTCAGAGGTTCACCTTAATTGGGTAAAACTCTAGCGTTCGAGTGTGATTTGACCTAATCACCTCCTTGCACAACTTGTTATTTTCATTATCTTCAATTATTCGGTAAATACTTTTCCAAATTAATAATTGTTAATTTATTAATGTATTATTGTTCTCATGCTTACATCATTTAGATATCGTGTGAATCGATAACATGTTATAAATAGGGTAACTTAAATACTCTGCCTTCGAAAGGGGTTTCCACCCCCTAGCGTGAAATCACCAATTAGTGGTCCTGACTAGATCTGTGTAGGTCCTGTATTTGGTTTGTGGGGCCCGTGTGTGTGCAAGTCATTACACGCCTGGTTCGGTAGATACATCCTTATACCTCTCACAAAGGACAGATTCTTTGATCTATATCTAATATACTCTGTATTACAGATGGTTTGGTTTTTTGGTCTCTCAATAAGATATATTTTTTCCAACTGTATCACATAATTCTCCATCACAAAGAGAAACAGCATTGACAGGAAACGTCTTCACAGAGGCCCCTCGGTCAAAGGATCTATCTTCTATCTGTCCTGTGCTCTGGAATAATGAAATATGGATAGCTCTACAAAAGAAATATAGGAAATAATTTAACTATAGTCTTGGCATTTTGTCTGAAAATTGTATTTATTGTTTTAAACGTATTACCTTCTACAAAATTGACATATTTTCAGTTTTGATTCAAGAGAGAAAGTTATGAATTGAGTCATCACTCAGATTATGTCAAAAAGAATTTTTCGATGCAAAAAAGTCGTCATTTAAAATTCTCTTCATTTCAAAAACTTTCCATTAAACATATAACTCTAATTATTATGACCATATAATAATAAAATCCAGCAACCTTTTAGAGTTAGACGCCAAAAGTATAAATCGACGTGGAACCGCAATTTCCGCCTTAGTTATCTTACATTTAATATTTACTAATAACGAGTATTATTATTGTGCTTATACACTATAATCTCGAGGAAATCATTACACTATAAATAATTAGAGGCAATCTTCCTTTCCCTTCCCACCCCTAATATCTCATGATTGAAGGTCCCCTTATTTTGACATAAAAACCAATAGAGATAAATAGGGAGTTTTACCTGCCACTCCTTCCACTCTAATTTAATGATATAATTAATCAGATTAATAAAAACGTATGGTTTTTATTAGACTCGATATTTATTTGTTTTTAAATTATTTTACTAAAGGTATCAATTTTCGGATTGATGTTTTGTGGATTAAACATCAAAACAACCACCATCAATTCTATCATAATTGGTTTGCTATGAAGTAGCAAATAAATCAGCACCCCATTTCGCAAGAAATAGAGTAGCATTCGGATTCCTCGGATTAAAAGGGGTTACTCTAGATGATTGGTTAGACCAATCTAAGAACTATCTCTTAGTAAATTAGAAACGAGAGTGGACAAGGAGTAACTCCTAATAAACAACATAAACATTGTATTTATATAGGTAATAAAAAAACAGAAAAGAATTTTTCTCACGTTTTAATCATTAATGAACAAATCCAGGTCCATGTCTGTCTGTAATCAAATTTGGGTTCAAGAATAATCAAATGAACCTACATTGATGAAATTATGAAGGATATACAAAAATACAATTTATTTATTTTTTGTTTTTATTTATATACATATATACAAACGAATGAATCATCATCTTAATAATATTTTCTTGGGCCGTCCGTTGCTCAGATGGTTAGGCGCAGATCTATAAGTCTGAGATCTGCGGGCGGCGCCGGTTCGGGAGATTTTTTCAGCAAGTGGCGGTCCCACAAAATGAAAAAACATAACCCCCCACCATGTTTAGGATAGGTTGGTCACCTGTAGATAACTAGGTAAACATCAGCTTCGCTATGGATTACCTTATATTAATAAAAAAAAAATATTTTCTCTAATAAAATATTTTTCTTGAGTTTATAAACTTTTTGGTTTTAAAATTTAACATTTTCACTCACATTTTATATTTTAGATGCCACGGGATAAATTTGGCTCCTTACCTGTTTTAATAAAATTTGTTTTGGAGAATAATGGGGAACATGATTTTCCATAACAGAAAATTAGAAAATATGTATGTAAATTAAAAACAGTAAGAAAGATTTCAATTTCAATTCAAAATGAAAGGCTTCCCAAGCCACCCACCCCATAAGCCCTGAGTTAGGTTTTTTTTTGTTGTTTTTTCGAATCCTTCACTAAAATAAATTTGTACATCATATATATAATACAAGAAATGTGTTATATATGCTTTTACTGAGTCTTCTCCCTTTAATTGCTTTGTGGCATTATAAGGTGTTGACATGAGTCCAGCTAAAGTGGTATAGTCTAGCTATAGCCTAAGACTATGTCATAGAATTAATGGAATAATTCCGAATTTACAACCCCTTACCATGGCCGAGTGTTCTAAAACATTTATAAAAAACGGGAAGAGGAGTATTTTGTTACAAAAAAATTAGTTAAATTGAGCAACATTGGAAAAGTGACTATAATTGGAAAACGGCGTGAGACCCACCTTTCCTACTCAGGATCATCAGTTCCACTTATCTTACCTTTGAAACATTTACTTACAGCGACTATTAGTGGAAGTACGATATGACACAACCTCTCGAAGGAGATTGTACCGCCAAAATAATAGAAGAGAAGACCTAATTTCCCAGGCCATATGCTCCATAATCCCCGAATTAGGAATGATGTTATTTTGAAATATTTATTAAAAACGAGTCTTTGATAAAAAATGTTTGTTAAATCGAGTAAAATTGAAAAAGTGCCTAAAATTGGAAAGTGATGGTTATGACCTCTGTAGTATCTGATTTTTTTTTTCATAACTTCTTATCTTTTTATATAAGCATAAATATGTAGTTGAAGACATAAAAATGGGCTACTTACTTTAGTTATATTAAATACCAAAATATATCTAAATTTTTGGGGATAAATTTATAATATTAGTTTTCAGTTTACTATATTGGATAACTTATATATTTATATTGGTATAGTATTATACTAGTCCACTAATTTAATCTGAGATGATGGAATAAGGGGCGATGCGTGTTGCCGCTCTGAAACCTCTGTTTCGAACCTACTTACTGGAAAAGTTTCCAAGTTCCTAAACTTGGGAGGGAAAGAGCAGGCCGAGCTCATTATGGGAGTTGGTTAGGCCATGTGTAAGCTCTCCTTCCACTGGTCTCAATGAGCTCATTAATGCTCGCATTCCTAACTCTAGCAAACTTAGCAATTTTGGAATGATGAGAAATTGGGGACTATTTATCTAATTTTTTTTTAGTTTGTTTGTTTGATTTATTTATTTATTTATGATTGGCGGGGGTATGGGTAAGTATGTTTTTTTAATTAGTTATATAATGGAAAATACTGAGAGGTTACATGGAAATAGAAAATTGGTTGTTACCTTAAAGCTCGAGTATGAATTATTACAAATTACTATCATCATATTACTATTTAATTTTATTATATAGTATCATATAATAATTATAGTTATAGTTATAGTGTATATTATTTGCATAATATTACAATATATAATACGTTCAAATTACTATACACATAATTAGAATTTGTATATTCTTTATCAAACAGAAACTCATGTGAGTGATTAGACTTCACCTCTAGCCCAAATCCATAAAAAAAAAAAACATATTTGCCTGATTCATAATAAAAACCAATTTTAGGAATCTTTAAAAACAGGTGCAGAGTAAAAACGATTAGATTTGTTTTCTATTTTAAGTAATTAGTGGCATACTAAAAGCTTTCTAAGAAACTATTCATATATTTTATAAAATTTACGGATTCATTGATAATGGAAAAAAAAAAAATTGATAGAGTGAAAGAGATAGAGATACTCTATAATATTGAATATAATAGTAAGTATAAAATATGACTCGGATGATTTATTTTATTATCGTTGATGATTTAGTTTTATACAATAAAACGAGTAGTTGAAGACATTATTTATTAACAATATTAAATATCTAACTATTGGACTACTGTGGTTATTTGGTGGTGGCAATAATAGTGTTACAAGATGCACAGAGACAACAGAGACGTTAATCACACAGAACTTGTCAAATAACGGTCTGTTAACAACCGAATTATTATACATTTTACTTGGGGGACGAAGTACAATGGAGAGGGAAATGTGTAAGGAAAAGTGAACCAAAAAGGTGGGCCTTACGATGGACTCAGGGGCGTGGCAGAGGCGTAGGAGCCAATCAACGACTACCTCCTGTCCTGTTTCATTTTAGATTATAATGGCCTACATACCTATTAAGCTTAACTTAAAATTCAAGGGCGTGGTCAAATCCCGTATTTTTTTTTGGGGGGTATTTTCCCTTTGTAGGAGAGTAGGTTATGCCACTCTCTGGATATTTTACTTTCAGGATACTATTCATAATTCTATTTATAAAATTTATTTTGCCTTTATCAAGTACTAATTTCTCTATTATCCTAATACTCTCAGAATAATGATTGAAGTTATTAAAACGTATAGGATATTCTATTTAGATCGGCTTTTTATTATTTTTTTTTTATAGATAATTAATTGATGTGGGATGAAGTTGTGACTAGAGAAGTTGAGGCTTTGTTGGCCAGTGAAGAGCTCCGGAACTCAGAACATTTGCAAAAGGAAACTTTTAATTGGTTTTTTCCTAGAAGGAAAGGTATACGACCGGCTGAGATACATCCAGGGTTATTTTTTTCTACTTATCAAAGTTCTCTTAAAAGTTGAAGATCTTTCAGAGGAAATAAATTTTCGTTAAAAAAAAAGTATCTTTTGAGTTTCCTTTCAGACCAATAATACTTTATACTAAGAGAAAATGACAAATAAGTGAAAAATTCATCTTTCTAATAAAATTTGACATAAATGTTCCTTACAGCTATTTGAAATGAGTCATAAGATAATTACAATAGTTGTGAGAAGGCTAAATTATTTTGTTGAAGAAAAATAAAATGATTAATTGTACCGCGGTTTCTGTCTATGAATACATGTATTTTAATTTTAGTTCATTTTAGAATTCTTTGAAATATTCAGTAAAAAAATTAATTTAAAATAATTTAGAAATATTGTATTAAAATTCCAAAACATGCAACGTTTCTCATACATAAATCATAAATCTAGACGAAAGAGAGCATATCTCCCATTAACAGACCAATTAGTCAGCAGATCAATTTGCAACAAAGTTCAACTATATATTGTAAACTATAATAATTTTAATTTACCAGAAAATACAACACTTCAACAAAAGATAAGGAAGCTGTTATGCAATCGGGAAAGATCGTGCAGTCTTGGAATTTTCCGTTAGAATCAGAATAATCTATTTTTCTCGTTTTGTTATTCATATATATTTTTAAATATTTTGTATTTATTCATTATATATTATTGCTAACAATAAGAACTGGTTATTTATTTCAAATAAACAAAATTGAAGGTACTTTACATGAAGAAGTTTTAAATATTAGGCATTTAAGCCCCATTTAAGCTAGTTAATCTATTTCAATGATGATAACACTTATCTGGTATTAAGTGGCACTTAATTGCTCATTGACTCACACAGTTTTATTAAATTCGTTAGTGTTTTTTTGGAAAAAATCGATTGTTTACTATAACACTTCCGGCAGATCGATCAAAAGGTTTCTGTCATAACTCAGGTTAAAAGTTTAATATCAGTTTTGTAAGACTTTTCGTATTTGAACTTAGCTTTTCATACACAGAACTTTTGCGAGACTAGGTTTTTTGGTCTCAGGGGATTTCAAAATATATGTTTACGTCGAAAAAACGAATTTGGTATTTTTTACGATCTCCATATTTGCCCTCATTATATTTTCCATATATAAGCATGGGTTGCCAAACATAATGTATAAAGAAAGTGATATTTTTTTTGTACTATATATTCCATATATAGGTAAATGAAAGTAAAAATAAAGTTAGCGAATATAATAATTAAAGGATATTATTTATTCAAGAACTTCTCCAGTTCTTGTATATAAACACAGGTATAAATAACGAGGATGAGAATTCTTCAATGTTTATTTTTGTCTTGAGCGAGAGCTCATGTTTACATACATAAATTATGATTGTGTAAACACACTATCTGCCTGCGCCAACTAAAAGCCTCAGCCAGAAAAAAAAAATACCCAATTTAAATTTCCAATTTGAAGGATAAATTGTGCCAGCCCTTAGAAGGACCTAACACTGTATAAATAAACCGGTCGAGCGAAAAAGTAACCTTAAGGAGAAAGAAATTTCTGTTAACAGCTAAAATCGATGTACCGGTAGCTATGGCAACCGGTCCTGTGACCCATCCCTCAGTATTCAAAACAATCTCGGCCCCTAACTTCTTAGTCTCTTAATAATTTTAATATTTATTCATTAACTTTTTATTTATTACTGTTACCAAATCAAAGGATAATCTTCTCAGAATTTATTGTTAAATTTACTAATCACCACATTTTTTCCATGTAAAGGTTTGAAAAAATAAATAAATAAATTGTGCGTCATATTTCTACAATTCTGAACATGGTTAATTTAATTTATTATATATTTTTACTTTCACTTAACTATAAATAGAATATTGAAAAGAATTTTGAATTCGAGTCTTTTAGGTTTTGAGGTCCCCAAATAACTCGCAAAATGGACTGTATGTTAGCGAAGTCTAGCTTAGAAACTAAAAGCCATACGAAACTAAAATTACAAATTTAAAGTATATGCCTTGGATGTGACAGTAAAATGGATGAACCGTTAGTGACATCTTATTAAATCGATTTTATACATTTTTTCAATTTTCTCTAAAACAGTTATAACAATTTTGATTAAACTCGCTATGTCATAGAAAAACTACACGATCTTTAATGTATATTTGGTTTCATTAACAAGACATAAATTACTGAAATTACGTATTTAAAGTGATTAAATATCTGAGATTTTTTGTTAAAAACGACCTACGGAAGTGCTACTTTATACAATCGATTTTCTCCAAAACAAATCGAACGATTTTAATATAACTCGGTTTATTAATGAAAAATAATGTTTTATTTAATACCAGATAGGTTTTATTCTCATTGGAATAGATTAACAGGAATTAAATGCCAAATTTTCAAAAAATCTTCATGTAAAGAACCTTTAATATTGTTCGTTTGAAAAATATAAAAAGTTTCCATTGTTAGCAATAATATACAATGTTTAAATACCAAATATTAAACAATTATATAGATAACTAAAGGGAAAAATAAGGAAAAATATATAAATCGGAGTCGAAAGAGATCTTTCCCTGTTGCAAGACAGTTTCGTTATATTTTGTCAAACTGTTGTATTCTTATCAGGTACAAGATTCATATTTATTATTCCCATATCAAGAAACCCTAAAACACTGACTTTTATAACAACAACAAAATTAAAATTATTCTTTCATAATTTTTGCCTCCAATGGTTTTAGATTTTTTTTTTCGAAAATCTCATAAATAGCGTTAACATTAATATGTGTAATATACACAAAACTTCTGGTTAGCAAGTGAGAGTTGTGATATGCCCACACTATACCAGGTTATATTTATTTTTTAATAAAATATTGCTAATATAGAATTTGAATATTGTTATTTTAATGATTTTTTCTTTCTTTTATAATCTGATGCTAATATTAACTTTCAGAATACATGATCAATATTAAAATTATTCAATAAAATGTAATTATTGAATTTTAATTATTTACTCAGCTCATAATTATGCAATTGAATTGTTCAATTAAATGTAGTTGTTACACTATTTCAGAAAATAGCTTAGTTATGAATAAACATAAAGCAAATGATCATTTAAATATTAATCCATAACAAGTATAGATAAATTTTCCCATCTTTGGGCATAAAATTAAGAGAGAGAAATACTTTATTTATTCATCTATGCTGCCTAAATACATTAGGTTGCCATCTCACACAGCATACTTATCAATCCGTAATTGGACATATATACATTACAGTATAATAAAAAAAAAAGATATACAATAATAGGATATAATAAACAATTTTTTTTCACCCCTACAGTTTCCTTTTACATCCATTTCGGTCTGTACAACCAATACAAATGTTTCACTCATTCCTATTTTTCTTTCTCATTTCTGCTCAATTATTTAATTCACCCGATCAACAATTTCGCTCTCCGGAATTCACCCTCCTAGATCCTCTTCAGTGACCCGCTAAACAAATTCAATATTAGACGGTAATGTGAGATCAGACCATCAGTAGATCAGTCTACCAAGAACAAACAACTAGATACATTTTACGAGAATAAGAATAACACATAGATTAAAAGGAAAATATAATAAAAAACTTTACGAAATTCAAAGCATCATTTCAGCTCTCTTTTAAGGCCAGAAATATTTTCTAATTTTGAATATCTTTCTTCTAAAGGGCCTTATGTTGCGCCATTTTTCAGTCCGTGAAAGAAATTATCTCGGTCGATTTCCTTCACACCAGAGATCCCATAACTAAAGATATTTTACGGTGCACACTCATTACCAGGCAGATGGTTGCGGTACCCAGATTCTAAGGACGAGCCCTTAACCGTACCTCTAATGAACTCCGCCCCCACCTCATTACCTACTCGAAAAAAATTTATTCCAGCAAACTCCTGGAAACTGGAGCTTCACCTCATTATACGGTTTATTGACTGAGCGATAGGTCTGTACATAGTTTATGGCAGAATGAGTATCTCACCATTTATTGATGGATTATTTACCTGAAAAATCTTAGATAGAAGGTCTTTGCGAGAATTATTGTTTTAATCCTACCTTTAGAGAAACTCATGTATCCTCTTACCTGTAACAGATAAAAAAAAAATATTAGTATGGTATTTAAAAATAAATAAACTTTCATTTAAATAAACCTTTCTTTTGAAAAACAAAAAAAATAAACTCTCAAACCCCCTAGTTTCTAACCTTGCATCCTCTTCCATTCCTAACAATCCTCCGAGGCGACTGAAAAGACGATGGCCACGAGACCAGCTAATGTAAAATGTCATTAGAGTGCTACCAATGGGTAGTTTCTCTACACGCCTGTAACACTCCCATTTAACTTAGATCAGATTTCCTAAATGTATTATAATGAACAGTTGTAAACAGCAATAAATAAATATTAAAAAAAAAATTGTTTCACGAACTAGTTCAAGTAAACGATCGTATCATTTCCTCTCGTCGGTCAAAAGCCATTGGAAATTCAAAGGATCTATACGTTACATTTCAATAATAATATATCATTCGGAAGGCTGTGAGGCAAGGCATTATAGAATAATATGTTAGCCATCTTGGCCCTAAACAGAACCATTATTATAATGTACAGTTGTAAACAGCAATAAATAAATATTTAAAAAAAAAAACTTCAACATAACCAATCTACAACAAACTTGTTGTGGTTAAGGGCTCCATAAATTGCACCAGGGGTTATTGTGGATGTTACAGATTTTTTATAATAATGGTTTGTAAAACCGTTTAAAGTACAGAATGGGTTTTTAATTTTAAATAAGTTTATTCCAATGAGTTCGAGTTGGTAAGAGGGGACAATCCAATCTAGAGGAACTAAAAAGGATTTTAGGAGGAATTTAGCAGCCGACGAAGCAGAAAGGACAGATGTAAAGTCCTAATCCTCTCCGTCGAATTAAACATTGACCCAGAAGGACTCTTTGTCGAGTCACTGATGGAATTCTTTCTCAGCTGCGGTTCGCAACTTTCTTCTTCTCTCCTTCTTTTCTTTGTTTTACAAAGTCGGTTGTCGGAAAAAGTTTTTTAACGGCGGCTGGAATCGAGAGCGGGAGTATTTACCGTAGAATCTCATTTCCCAGAAAATTATGGAGTGACTTAAATAATGACTGTAAAGACAAGCTTTACGACTTAAATTCTGCTTACTTAGGCTTAAATGCGATGTTTCTTGAATACTTAAAAAATAAATGTTTCTTGATCAGTTATTTTATGGCTCAGACCTGGACATAAAAAAAAAAAACTTTTGATTCATTAAGAAAATGCAAGTGTTTAATTTTTCTTTCTGTTATAAGATATGTTAATTATAAGTAATATATTGGCATACTTTTTTTATATTGTCAATAGTCCTTCCTTTTTATCAAAAGAAATGTCAATAGATCGTATTTCTAGTTAGTTATATTTTAAATAGTATTACTTTATTATCATAGTAAATTTAAAATTAAGACATTAAATTTTATTTTTTTGTTGTAAGTTATATTTTAGCTCATGATAACAAATTATCTTTTCTTTTGAACAATAAGATTTTTCTATTTTTACTTTCCTTTTTAATTTATTTATTTTTTTACATTTATTATTAGTAAGTTATTAAATCTATAATTCAGTATTTACCAAAATATTTGAATTAACTTTTGATTCACTAAGAAATTTGCTAGTGTAATTTTTTTCAGTTATAAAATATGTTAATTATTTTAATTGAATTTTTATTGTAATATTGTCTATGGTCCTTCCTTTCTATATGAAGAATGTTAATAAATTGTATTTTTAGTATTATTATTAAATTTTATTCTAATGTACTTTTTTAAATAATATTTTTTAATTATCTTAGTATATTTGTAATTAATACCAAGTTATGTGTATTTTTTTTGTAGTTAGTTATAATTTTGCTATGATTCTTTTTTTCTTCTTATCTTTTGCTCAATTTTTTTTAAATTGTATTAATAGACAAACCCTCTCTAGATTATAACAAATGTAAAGAAATAAAATGAAAAATAATTTCAAGACATTGTAACTTTAATTGTTGTATGAAACTTTTTTCAGCACTCAAATTGTGGCCTTCGTTGGTCGCTGTAATAAATATTTCCTTCAAAAATAATATCTTTCCCCATGTATTTCAAATATATAAAAACGAAAAACCTTATATAACGGCTTGATAAAGGTTTTGGTACTTACTCGAATAATTATACAATGTTTAAATTAGATCAGATAGAAAGCTGGTAAAGACTATATTAGGAGAACCCCATCGGACAGTTTATAAAATTATATTTCCTTGTATCTTTTGAAAACCGTGGATTTCACAAGAAAACATAGGGAAATATACTATAAAAACATATATTAACTTGGCACGAATCAAGGAATTAGCAATAACTAGCAGCACAAGATAGATTTAACTGAAACTTTTCAATGCCAAAATGGTGGTGGTAACGAGACCCTTAAATATCCCATACTTGAATATACAAAAAAAAAAGTTTCGCCCCACTTTGTAGATGTTCATCAGGACTAAAAAGATACAAAACAAACTAAGAACATTTTTACATTGTTAATAATAATATAACAAAAAAATAAATTAAGGAATGGTTAAAATTATGTAATAATAAGCAAAAAGAAAATTATATATAAATAAAACAACAGATGAAATAAAATAGTATCAATATAAAATAAACAATGATAAAAATGTAAACACAAAATACGTAAACTATAAGGTTAAAAAGTACAAGAGACGCAATAACAAGCAGATTTCAACAGAAAAGTAGATTTGAGAAAACAAAATTTAACATACTAAAGAAACAAAAAAATGAGGCAGTAAGTTGAGATTAAATAAAGATCGAGAAAGGTTAAATCAAAATAAAATTAATAATAATAAATGAGTAAAGAACAAACGAGGACCACCACCCATCGGAATTGTTGTAATTGAGAATGGAGTGAAGGTTAGTTGTAAATTATTTCTTTTTCTCTTTTAACCGCAACCCTAACTATCTTCTTCATATCTACTTATGATATTATATTATATATTATAATATATTATAAATATATATTATAAAAGTAACAGACTATAAAAAAATATGTTTCATTCATAAATATTTAAAATATATAAAAACAAAAAATTCTGCCCCAGTATATTAGTAAAACATAAATTTAAAACTCAATAAATAATAGCAGTAACAAAAGGATTGGATAAACTGTCCAACAGATATTTCATAGAATATGATTAACTAACTTATATAGGGCTCTATTGAATACGATTAACCAACTTATTTAGGGCTGTACGAAATAAACCAACGCCACCCACTCAGGAAAAAAAATATTCGTTCACCTGAAGTTGCTCTAGAACCCTAATTTCGTGAAATATGTTTGAGGTTACCCCTATGATCATATTATCATTAACTAACTTATATAGGGCTCCATTGAATGCGATTAACCAACTTATATAGGGCTCTATTGAATACGATTAACCAACTTATATAGGGCTGTAAGAAATAAACCAACGCCACCCATCCAGGAAAAAAAAAAAATTTGTTCACCAGAAGTTGCTCTAGAACCCTAATTTCGTGAAATATGTTTGAGGTTACCGCTATGATCATATTATCATAAATTTCGCTGATTTTCACATATATTTCTGGAAAAGGTACAGTACAATTGTGATTCAAATAATATTTTAGGTTACAATGGAAGCTGGCTTCATTTTTTTTCTTCTTCGATCAGTTTTAGCCCTTGGTAAATTTCAATCCATTGTCCAGTAAGTGTCCATTGTTGGACATACAATTTGCCATATCCCGGCCGCATTCTGTATGCTCACCTGCGGCACGCTGATAAGCTTCAACTTCATTCACACGACCTACCCAACGTGTATCAGGACCTTTCCATCTCTACAAATACCGGCTTTATTAAATATAAAATTACATAAATCAGTAATTTTGGATTCGTGATTAGAAAAATTTCACTTTTTATAGGACTAGTTTTCAATCTGTTCTTATTCTACTGTTATATTGTTTTTATAGAATATACAAATGTATTTATTGCTTGTTTTATTTTTCTGATAATAACTACACCTATCATAGAGGATCCTTGGCCGATAATTTCTACATAATTAAAAATGGATATATATATTTTTAGAAGAAAAAATAAAATAAATGGCAATTCATTCAGTAAAAAAAAAAAGACAGAAATCACAGCCTTTATAAAGTAGATTGTAAAGTTAGTATATCACTAATGGTTTATGGAATATAATCCGACGATAAAATAGTGTATCTTCTTTTCGTGGAAACTGGTAGCATAGTGGTAAGGCACTGGGCAACTAACTCCAAGGACCAACGCTCGAATCCGGCTGTGGCAGATAATTATTTTCTGTTTCACTATATGTCATTAGGAAGTGGCTACCCTAAATTGGGTAAAGATCTGGCGGTCGAGCGTGATTCTGACCAAATCAAAACCAACGGTTATGCAAAGAGATGCTTTTGGTAAGAATAACCTCCTTGCACTGACGTTAGTCTGGTAACAGTATTTCCTTATTAGTACTTCAGTACTGCACCCTTAGTAGAGTACTATATATATGCATACATTATATGCATTGGAAGACTACTATCGACTAGATCTAGGGCTTAGATCCTTCTAAAATAATTGTAAGAAGTCATTAAATTAATAAAAATAACAAAAAATTGTTGGGTCAGTTATATGATTGCTTAATTACATCTGAAACCATCAGTGATTTATTAAAATGAGCGTTTAATAAAACATGGAATTGGACAATAGACATAATAAGGAGATTTTATTTCGTAACAATAAAACCAGGTTATATTTAATTAAAATATTTAATTAAAAATTCCACCAAGCTTTAAGTTTCTAAGAAATTGC
>NW_027105186.1:101985-104470 GCF_000696795.3 Halyomorpha halys | reverse complement strand
AATTAAAATATTTAATTAAAAATTCCACCAAGCTTTAAGTTTCTAAGAAATTGCTCTTTAAAATTATTTTCTTCGATCTATTTAATCTCCAGTTATTCAAGAGATGTTTAAAAATAAAAATATTAATAAAAAATTATATAAAAAAATTAAATCTGTACCGCTATAACACATGAAGGGTCATCGCATGCATATCGAATATTTTTTTACAGTTATTTGAAAAGTTTTTTTTAAATTTTAGAACTAAATAAAATACGTTCTAGTTCTTCAGTTAGAAAGTAAACTTTCATGTTAGTACAGCACAATATACCACCTCTGTTTTATGGAAAACGATGCAACAACAAAATTAATACTGGTAATAACTACTTAAGTGCATTTAAATATTAAATAAATAAAATCTTTGCAGGTAAGTGTAATTTAATTAATTTTTAAATTAAGAATGCTACCTTAAACAACATTACTTAATTTATTACATTAGTGCATTTTTTAAGTTGGTTATTATATGCCTAAAATCAATTTAATAATAGTTTTTAAGGTAGCTTCCTTGATTTAAAAATTACAGAACACTTCTGTGCAGAGACATTATTTAATTAATTACTTAAATGCACTTAAGTAGTTATTACCAGTATTAATTTTGTAAAGGAGATTTTATTTCGTAACAATAAAACCATATAAATTAAAATATTTAATTAAAAATTCCACCAAGCTTTAAGTTTCTAAGAAATTGCTCTTTAAAATTATTTTCTTCGATCTATTTAATCTCCAGTTAATCAAGTGATTTTAAAAATTAACAATATTAAAAAAAAAATTAAATCTGTACCGCATGAACGCATGAAGGGTCATCAAGGGTACAGTACTAGACCAACGGCTGTACAAGGTGATGATTCTGACCAAAAGCACCTCTTTGCATAACCGTTGGTTTTGATTTGGTCAGAATCACGTTCGACCGCCACTTCTTTACCCAATTTAGGGTAGCCACTTCCTAATTTCATATAGTGAAACAGAAAATAATTATCTCCCATAGCCGGATTCTAACGTTGGTCCTTGGAGTTAGTAGCACAGTGCCTTACCACTGTGCTACCTGCTCCAACGAAAAGAAGATACATTACTTAATTAATTACTTAAATGCACTTAAGTAGTTTTCGTTAGCACTCATTTTATGGTCGGATTATATTCCATTAAACATTAGTGATATACTAACAATAGTGATATACCAAGTTAACAGTCTACTTTATAAACGCTGTGTCACCCTTTTTTCTTTTTTATTCTTTACTGGATGAACTGCTAAAAATTATATTTATATTATTTAATAATTTTCGACCATCAATTTATGAAGATAGATGGAGTGTTATCAACAAAATAAAACAAGCAATAAGTATATTTGTAGATCCTATTAAAACATTACAGGAGTACTATAAGAGCAAAGTGATGGCTAACCCTATAAAAAAAATAGAATCACATAAAAGTTGTAGATGGGTAAAGTAATACTTAATACTAAATAATAAAATACTAGATAGCTAAAAGAAATAAAAAAGATTTCAGAAACTTTATTTATATCACACTTCCTACCTTTCTGGTCTTACCATTACATTTAATTACCATATAAAATTTAATTTAAAGTTTGATATTTTAAATTAAGTTGGATTTTATACTTTTAAATATATTTTTTCCTTAACTGTATTATATATGTAATGAGATCCATGTATGCATACATTTTGTATGCTCTCTATCTGGTTTAACTAAAGAGCATACAGCCGAACCCAATAAGAACAAGAATTCAATTATTTAACGAGGAATAACGGTCAATGATTTATGTGAATAATAACTGCTAAGTTAACTTCAGAAAATTATCAGGGATCTTCCCCGCTTATTTCGAGTTGTTCCGGGAATGAAACAAATTTTTTCTAGGATAAAAATATAAAATTATTCCAAAAATTTAAATTCCTTTTTTATTTAGGTTGGTCGCACGCCTCCTTCCCCATGACTCCTGCCATCTAGATTCACTGGTTCCAATATATGCAGAACATACCTAATGAGTGGACCACCGAGTAGGATCGTCAGCAGGGAACGACCCCATTGGACACAGCAGTTGGCAACCAGCCTGTCTCTTGTTTACAAGCTTTTACAAGCTTTGTATTCCGTAGTAGGGGCCTGGTTCGGTGAAATGGTCTTAAATATTAAAGACACCCCGCCGTCACTCGGTATTCGAACAACTGCTCCAAAACTAGAAGCTGGATTGTAAAGATAACCGTTATCAGTCGCATAGCGTCACGTATCTTGTAAGGGTGCACGCTCTGGATTCTCCATTCTTGAACTTGATTCATAGAAACTAATCATCAACATAGAAATTAACAGCAAGAAATAAATTGGGGCAATATAATATAGTAGAACCCATTATACGTATTTATTCTCCCTTGTTCTTTCCTTTTTCAAAATTTTATTTCAAGTTACTCATCCATATAACATGCTTGCCTCCATTGTATTATAT
>NW_027105186.1:71109-101915 GCF_000696795.3 Halyomorpha halys | reverse complement strand
TATATATATATATATATGTATGTATGTATATGTGGCATACACACATATTGCGGAGATATAGTTCGGTTACTGTAGCGTACTTGGGGAAAAATCTGGCGGTTGAGCGTGATCTTCTACCAAGATACACCAGCTTGTATAACCGTTGTTCTAGAAACATTCATTCCTAACAAAGTACTAAACCCGTTTATAGGTTATATCGATTCATATTATTATTATTATTTACATATTACATTTTGTGTCAACATTTTGATGTTAAATATTAAAGTTTTTTCTTCTATTAATTACAAAGACACGTTATTAATTTGGTCTGATAAATTCAGCTTTATATTTAACATATAAGATATAACATATTATAACATTTTATTTCTGAGATATTTACATTCCAACTATAATAACTATAAATAAATAAATTAAATAAGGAAAAAAGGAATAAAATGATATTAACTCAAATAAATATTGGTGTAAAAATTTAGGCTTTGGAAATAGGCTAGAAAAATTTGGTACAAACATTAAATGAAATTTATTAAACATATTTAATAAAAATCTAATTCATGGAAATATGCCCAAAATAAGTAACACAATTTTGTGCAGAAAAATTTCAAAACATGGAATTTTGTACTATATAAAATTAATGTTCTTTGAACATGTTATGTTTAGCAGAATTCGGAGCTAGGGAATAAAATATCCAATTGCACGAAAATCTATATATTTTATCTACATATTAAGTTTTGAATTTAATTTAAACGTGTACATAATATTGAAGTTTTTCTTCAATAAACTATGGATTAACCGGATCTCTCGCACAACCGACAGACGGATAAGCGTGGTTTTACTGTACTTGAAAATAAACTGAAGGCAATGGATACTTTATTCTTGAGCTGGGTTAACTCAAAGCCTGGTGAATATTTGCGAAGGCACCCAGACCTAAATAAACACACACGATCAGCATTGCGGCCCAGAGAGCTAACACTGGGAATTAAAACTGTATCGTTTAAAGCAGTCTTCTGAATTAATTCTTATTGTTTTAAACTGCTGTTTTTCTTCTTCGAAAATAAACTGTACTCCTCGGCAATTAGGTTTATCTAATTCAATAAAATGCAGATAGGACTATTCTTCTGCTCAATCGAAAAAAGGAACAAAGAGGAAAGTTTTTAGAAAAATTAACAATAACAATAAATCTGATTATGATTGCTGCAGATCATCGATTTAAATTTAATCAATAATCTTACTTCCTTAACAACTTTGTCATTAGGGAAAAGCGTAGTGGATTATAAAATTTAATTAGAATCCCCACTTAATTTTGCCTTTTCTAGCTTACCAAATTTTAAAAGTTCTGTTATCTTCCTCAGCATTTTCTAATCATTCTTGTCCACAGCTCTTTTCGATAAACACATGGTTTATGTTATGGATAGAGCTGCGGATTTGAAGACATTATTTGATACTCCAATTCGAAAAAAAAAGAGAGATACAAGAACATGTTTTTTGAAATTTACCAATATATACCACCAGTTTAGCTTCTTGTTCACTGGTCAACAAAACTCCAAAGATTTGAGATTCATTAAATAAAAAATGTAATTAGATTTTTTCAAATAATTTAAGAACGCTAAGAGATACGAGTGGAAACGATTAAGGATCCGGACTGTGATTGATATTTTATTTATGTTTTTGCCCAATTAAATTTAATTATATTTCATAACTAATAATAATAATATTATTTGTTCGCATCTAGCTTTGTTGAATTCGCTGAATTTATTGAACCCATATGTTACTTTTCTTTAAGCTGCGATAACGTTGGTTTTTTTCTTTTAGTAGGGGTATTCATGATCTTTAGCATGTTAAATGGAAAAACTCATGTTAAATGGAGAAATAATTCCTACTTTTACCATGCTAAAACGATATAACATAAAACATGGTTGAGAGTCTGTTACTTACTAGGTATGTTAAATGGAGAATGACGTCACGCAACAGACCAGCTGAGCTCATCACCATTTTTGTTGTGTTAGGTTACTTGCTCGTAGTTTGTGTTTTGATTGTGTTAGTATTGTTTTGGATGTTTTTATAACTAATAAAGCAATGGATGACAATAATAATAATGCTATGACAGTTGATAATTAGCTCATCTTGATTCTCTTCCTCACCAGTTAGAAGATCAACATGGCATTCAGTGGACAAACCTTCACACAACTTCGACTTTTTACTCACTTTAGGTATACTGTAATGTTTCTTTAATCAAAACTTAGAAGTAAGCCATAACAAGAAGTTTAGGAATGAAAGGTTATAAAACGAGTTACCCAGAAAATCCGCTAGGAGCTCTTTTGCATATAATATAACTTTAAATAGGGCTGCTCACAATCCTATATTTAATATAGGATTAAATATAATATTTAACAAGGTAAAACATTTTACATTTAACACATCATGAATACCGCTAGTGTGCTCTATTACATTCTGTGATATCTCAAATAATGGAAAACCGGACTTGCCCATCACATTTACAGAGATATAAATTAAATTATAGTAAAATAATAAATAGGAAAAAAATAAACAAAATTACACTTAAAATAAAATAACATCTTAAACAGATTTATTCCTATTTACAATATGTACATTCAGCCAGAGAAACTCCGAACCGAACTTGGCTCTCCACTATTTAAGGAAAAATCAGGACTCCTGATTAAGGGGAGATCCTGGCCCTTTTTTCGCAAGCGCATCACTGGTATTCAAAGCTAGTAAAGGCTGTCAGATAAAAGTAACTGTAACATTCCACTCCATTTTTTTTTTTTTAACTTTTTTTTTTTTATTAAGGGGATACTCAGCAAATAAATTCTTCTTACAGGGTCGAATTTACCCTTATTAGCATTATTATACTTCATAACTTAAAATAATTGATTTTTAACCTCATGTTGCAAGTACTATTGAGAATTTCAAGTACGGAAATTATCACACTAATTAGGTTAATAGCCGTATCTATATATAGAAGTAATTAGAGAGCTACTTGAGAGTCTGCGCTATCTCAATTAATCAGACATACAATTATCATTCCTTGATGAATAAGGATCAGATAGCGGGAGGTTTCTCAAGGGAACAAAGCGAATTTCCTTCCGGAGCAGTTGAGAATCGCATGTGAGCAAATCCGATAGCGAAGCTACTAGATCTCGCACTCGGGCCCTCCCAGATAAGTTGCTAACTTAGTTGATGATACGATCAATGGATGGCTTTGATCTGGCTGGGTGTGGGTGCGGTTCGGGTAAGTGGTACCTGAAACCAATATTGCGCTAGGGTTCTTCATTCAAGGACCAACTAAATGCTTCATAGATTCCTATTTCTATCACTGAATTGTTCCTAATTCCATTAAGCCAGCTTGTTTTTTCTTATATAGTGCAGTAGAACTAATTCTCACGTCAACGGGATTTAATTTTTTAAGAAGAAAAGAAGATGGCCTCGAGACCAAATGTAGAAATGTTATTAGTGCGCTGCCAATAGATAGTTTTTTTACATGCCTATATTACACAATTATAATCAAACATCACATTTTCTAGAAAGTATTTTTATAAAAATAATGCCGCAATTTTCAATAAATAAAAAAAAAAAATTAAGACGTACAAAGACGGTATTGGACAGGGTTTTAATTTGTTTGTCCATAGTTGATATTTTCTTGACATACTAAAAGAACTAAAAAATTAAAGTTTTCAAAAAAAAAATTATCTTTTTGCCTCCATCTTGAATTTTGTTTTTAAAAATCAAAATAAAAAACCTATGTGTGATCACGTTCCAGAAAATATAACAATGAAAAAGACTATTATACTAGTTTTAAAAAATAGGAATAAATAACAAAAATGTGGAAAATTAAAATTCCACATGTCCATGGTCCTTCCTCTCTATCCTTTTAGTATTTTTTAAATACTTATTATTTAATTATCTTAGAATATTTGAAATAAATATCAAGTTGTCTGTATTTTTTTTTGTACTTGGTTATATTTTTCCTTTTAGTTTGTTTTCTTTTTATCTTGCTCTAAATTGTTTTTAAAAATTTTATTACTAGACAAACTCATTCTATATGCCTCAAGACTATAACAGATGTAAATAAATAAAATGAAAAAAAAAAGCTTGTAACTGTAATTGCTGTTTTAAACTTTTTCAGCACTTTAATTGTTGTTTTCGTTAGTCGATGTAATAAATATTCCCTACAAAAATAATGACATCTTTTTCCATAAATAGCAGAAATATAAAAACGAAACATTGAAATAACGGCTTGATAAAGGACCGAAAACTCTCAGGGTGATTTTTCAAAGCTCCATTTCTTCACCCAGTCAGGCAGGGATCCCAGATAAGAAAATAGTAGATAAAATGGCTGAATTTGTCACAACAAAATTCAACGGGTAGACACTAAGAAGTCATACTCGAATTATTTTACAATGTTTAAATTATATCAGGTCTAAAATCTTCGCTATTTTTGTACAATATTTACAAAGCAAAATTATTATTGGAAGATTATTGATTGACCGTGTGTATAGATGAATAGAATATGGTCCGGGTGCGGTAAAAAAAAACTCAAATAGTAGATAATTATACTATTTTATTGAACCAACGTTTCGCCCCACGTTGCAGGGCTTCGTCAGGGCTAAAAAAGATACAAACACTATAGTTACAAAAAGGAAAAAAAACAAAAAACATAAGTGTAAAATAACAGGGGTGTAAAATGTAAAAAAGTAAGATATAATAAGAAAAATTAAAGGTTGTAAATAGTAAATGAACAGGGTAATAGTAACAGATAGATACGAGAAGAAATATTAAAGAAAGTACAAATAAAGAGATGGAAAAAAAAATACAAATCAACTGATCAGACAGAATGCGTACCTGTATGCATGTATACTCTAATTATGCATTCTGTCTGATCATTTGATTTGTATTTTTTTTTTCTTTCTATTTTCATCTCTTTGTTTGTACTTTCTTTAATATGTCTTCTCTTATCTATCTGTTACTATTACCCTTTTCATTTACTATTTACAACCTTTAATTTTTCTTATTATATCTTACTTTTTTACATTTTATACCCCTGTTATTTTACACTTATGTTTTTTGTTTTTTTTCCTTTTTATAACTATAGTGTTTGTATATTTTTTAGCCCTGACGAGCATTGTGGGGCGAAACGTTGGCTCAATAAAATAGTATAATTATCTACTATTTGAGTTTTTTTTTTACCGCATCCCGACCATATTCCATTCAAAATTATTATTATTATTTTGTTAATTAGCATAAATTTGAGTCTTAATAGAGCAATTTACATTCATCCAGGATTTTATGTTTTTTTTGGAAAGTACCTTATATCGATTATTTTTTAACGATAATCTTTTTTTTTTTTTATATATTTACCAAGCGTGTGTTAAAAGACGTCTGCATATATAATATTTCATTAGCTACAATTTATCAAAAACCAACTTTTTTTAAACAACAAAAATCAATTCCTTTTCATTTTACTTTTTATTATATTGTATATAATTAAGAATTTTGACAATATATAGCTAATTTATGAGGAATATATACTCTAAATTGGTAAGAACAATCTTTCAAGTTATTAGCCTAATCTAGAATTGATTAGATCTTTCAGAAATAAAGATAGCAGAATCAACAATCTGTTTAAGTGTTCAAAATTCAAAATATTTTTTTTAAATATATTTTTTGTTAATTTTATTAAAATATTTTTTTTTTTTTTTTTTTTTATGACTTCTGGAATTATCGAAGAAACCAAATATTTCAAAAACAATTAATTAAATTTGTACTTTATAGGTCACTCAATATATTCATATTTCTTTTAAATTAAAAATTCACATATTGATATTTAATTTTATAATCTATTAATTACGAACTCGTTCAAATATTCCTGAAAAGTGAAATCTGGCGAACGAACATATGGTAAATGTCCCACAATATAGATCATCCATACTGAAAAACAGTATTTGATTTATAAACATAGAGGTGGAAAATTATATTTACGGAGCCATTGGTTCAACAGCCAACTTGCGAAAACATATTCCCTTACAAATACAGAGGGTAAATACGGGGAGTTGGAATGGACAAGTAATCAAATATTTCAGGGTTTGTTAATGGTTCCCTGATGGAATGAAGAGACAGGCGTGAATGCGCGCCCATTCGGCACTGATGGATTTCTCTTGTTCCCATCTCTAGTTAGAATTAGTAAATTTATTCCGTATTTTCATGAATAAAAAGACATTTTTATTGGTATAAACATTTCAGAGATTCATCATTATTTAAAAAAAAAATATTTTTATTAATAAAAATTAGTTTTTGGCGAGAAAAAAAATCATAATGAAACAAAAATTTCATAATTAATAAGTTCATTTTTATTTAATTAAAATAACGAACGTGATTGTGCATCGCATTAATTTCATTAAAAAGGGGCGTTGTTGTTCTAAAAAATTCGCTAATTTTAAAATTAACGTTAAATGAGCTTAAACCAATCAAAACCATGTAATTAAAAAGATCAGAACACTATTAAAATCTGTTTAATCTAATAGTTCAATAGGTTTTATGATTTATTTTTAATTTCGAAAAAGTTTGCTAATTATTAAATACGGATTTTTTTTTTTTAATATGCTTAGTACATCCATTTGATCAAATAGGTTTTATGATTTATTTTTAATTTTGAAAAAAGTTTGATAATTATAAAATACTGTTTATTTTTTTAAACATATGTTTACTATACGAATGGTTTAGGGGAAGAATGTGATAAACCACAATCTGAAAACAAGAGGTTGACAATTTATTTGTGAGTTGAGTTACTTTTATATAAATGTTTTTTGGGATTTAACAAGGGATGTAATGCTTTTCCTGCTCTACTATTATAGTATTTTCATTTTTTTTTTTCATGGAATTTAACATTTCATAACAGGAAGAAAATACTAACGTTGTGATAAAATAAAATTCAGTATTGAGAAATATGGCCATCGTGTAAATTTGATAATGCTTTTGTTAATTATGTCGTTCAAAACTAATTAAAATCATTTTATATCATGTGCAGAATTGTTGTAATAAAATAAAAGGACCCAAAACTTAAAAACTTTAATGAATTATATATATATATATACATATATATATATATATAAGTCAGTAATAGTTTGGAATGGTGTCGCATTGGAGTGGAAGTTGTGGTTTTTGATTTTTATTTGCCTGCTGTTGTAGATCTACTGTTTATAACATAAATGTACATTTTAAGGGGTTTTCTGTGTATATATTTCTGCATAAATCCTACATGGTCTGCTAAACAAGGTGATAAATATTTCAAGATTGCGTATTCAAATATTTAAATTAATGATAAACGAAACGGGTCTTTTCAAAGTAGGTGAGGTGACTTAATAAATTTATGAGAGAGGACTAACTAACAGCTTTATAAAGAGAAAAAAAGTGGAAAATGGCTTGTTGAATCTCTTTCATAAAGGAAAAAAGAAAAACTCCTATAATATCAGACACGTATTCAAACCTAACTTCGTTAATGTGTAAAAGGAAAATAGGTAAATAAAAAAAAAAGCTTTTAAAAGAACGGCTTTTTTAATGAACGACTAATTCAATCTTAACGACTAATGGGGATGAAAAAGTGCTAGGGCGTCATCCCTCGTCGCGCACGCGTCTTGTACCATCCCGCGATAAAAATACCACCAACCCACCCTTTATGTGGATCAATCTGTTTAATGTCTATCACATTGAAAGGTTTACGTAATATTATTAATTTTAAGTAAATATTAATAATAATAAGAAGGGATGGCGTTTATGGCATTTAAAATGTAATAAAATTGAAAATAAAGTAGTTAAAAGAGATAAAAGTCACTAAATTGATTAATACCAAGACGGACTAAGCTTTATGATTCCTCAAAATTTAAATTTTTTAGTTCAGGTAGCTACTCATTCATTAATCTTTTTTTTATAGTTTCGCCTCTTTAAATCGTGACCTTGTAAAAGTATTTTATCACACTTTCTATAATCCGATCAATCTGAAATTGAGCAAAAAAAAGTTACCCCCACGAAAATGCAATATAATCTTGGATTTTCTTTTTTTTTTTGGATTATGACAATAAATTCTTCAGCTAAAATAAAATTATAAGAATATGATCATATCAATATTAAAACAGGTTTATGCAATAACAACATGCTGCAACGCCAACTATCAAACATGAAAGACAAAATAGAGAAAATGGAAAAGATAAATAAAATATATAGTCTTGAACCTGTAAAAAACTGTGAAAAAAAATATTGGAGAGACATCCAAAAAACTGGAGAGCAGGATTAACACCGTGTCACGTACTACAAAAATTTTAAGATTATAAACCACACAGCATTGGCTAACCATAGTGTAACTTCAAACCATAAATTTAATTTCAAAATCCCCACCCTAATAGACATGACAAAAAAAAAATTAGCAGAATCTTAGAAGCAGTTTGCATAACTAAAAATATTAATAAACCTGTAAAGTCTAAAATATATACAAAAAATACGCATTATACGGATATAAAAAAAAATGGCTGGCCATATAAGTAGAGCCGTATTAAATTCGGAAAACATTTAATTATAAAATTAACCAATTAAAAAAACATAATTTTCAACTTAAATAGCAAAATTAGCAATGTAATAGCAATAAGGAGGTAGAAAAACAGCCCACAGGCATGTTGATAAGTTCAAAGAGATAATGCCAAATATAATTTAACATTGGTTTGTGCTAAAGGACAGATGAATTTATCAGCAGTGAAAGACATTGCTTAAATGTAGTGTAGTAAATTTTAATTAATGAGACTATATAGTCTATTTCATTATATATAGCGTCTATTTCAAACTGAAATAGACGCTCTTAACAAAATGAGGTAAAATTGTTTATAAGGTTTTAATTGTACAAATTGAAAATTGTTAATAATTTTAAATTATAGTTATAATTGCTAGTACATGAATATGGTGAAACCCGAAATGTAGTGCAGTTTTTCCCCTCAACATCTTAATGTAATATTATAATTTTATTGAGCAAGGCTGATTGCAGATCAGCGTTGTAAAAAGAATCGGCATAATCTCAGGAACTTTGGCCTAAACGATTTTTAATACCCTGCTAACTAGTTCTTAATGAATCCTGAAAAGAAAAAATTATATCTATAGATATTAGACCGTATAATTTCAACTATTTATTATCCTACTTTGTAGGGTTTCATCGGGGCGAAAAAGATAAAAAACAACTAAGAACATTTTGAAATAGTAAGATAACAAGATACAAAAAGGTAAATTAAGGTAGGGTGAATATTATGTAAAAATAGGTGAAAAGAAAATTATATACAAAAAAAAAAGATAGAAATAAATAAAATAGTATTAATATAAAATAAACAGTGATTAGAATAAAAAAAAATACGTAAATTATATGTCTTATTTTAATTCATTCTTTCACGAACTTCATTTAATCTCAACTTATTTCTTTATTTTTTGTCTTTTAGTGTTTTTTACCTGTACTTTTCTGTTTTTGCGATTTTTATGCGTCTCCCGTACTTTTTTAACCGTATAATTTACGTATTTTTTTTATTCTTATTACTGTTTATTTTATATTAACACTATTTTATTTCTTCCTTCCTTTTATTTGTATATGATTTTCTTTTCACTTACATTTTACATAATATATACCCTATCATAATTTACCTTTTTGTATCATAGTATCTTACTATTTCTAAATGTTCCTAGTTTGTATCTTTTAGCCCTGATGAATCCCTACAAAGTGAGGCAAAACTTCGGATAGTAAATAGTTGAACACTATTTTTGTTCTTTTTCACCGCAACCCTGACCATCTTCTTCATGTTTGAAAATAAAAATGCATTCAAGTGGAAGATAAACATTAGGTAAGCACATACATTTGCTTTTACAAACGTAAAATTAGAAAATGAAAAAGCATTTCAAACACAGATATGTATTTTAAACACATTCGTGTATTTTAAACACGTTTATGTATTTACTGTATGGATTATAGATCAACACGAGTTTGAAATATTTCATCGCACTGTACGCTATGTTATTAATAGCTGTACAATAAAAATATATTTCTCAGCACTTGAACATAGCAAATGATAAGGTAATGTGATCATCATGACGTTCAGTGACCGAGCATTTATCATAACTAGCGTTAGGTCATTTATATAGAGTTAGCGTATAACTCAAAATGGTCCTCCGAGTTTTACATAAAATTCCAATTTGTATCTCCTTTATTCACGCATTATCATGCAGATATAGGATTATTTCAATATTATATTTTGAAAGTATATATTGAAGATTAATCAAGAATAATCATCTAATAGAGTATATACTAGTTTCTCCTAGCTTGGAAACCCTAGCAGAATACAATTAGCCGCACAGAATTATATTTAGGCGTTTATTTATTTTGAACTTGAGGATCATACGAAAAGGGAAATTGATTTATTCAGAGAGCGTGTGTGTGTGGAAGGCGGTGGAGTTATGGGGTCCTTTATAACTGTTGGACCAGCCCCAGGACCTGAAGCCAACGTAGCTTCGTAGCGTCCAGGGTATCTGTCGCTCCGAGTATAATTGTCAGACAGTGTGTCTCCGATCCCCACTCTCCCCTTTCCATGCCAATCGGGGATATCTCAACAGTGATTTCGATTTTGGAGCTCGCTGGAATAATTATTGATTTCACAAGCAGAAACGAAGAGAAAGGAAAAAATATAAGTCATTGAACCAACAACAAAAACTTGGACTCAGATACATAGCTGTTTTGCTTCAATAGTGGCACATCTGACATAAAAAAAAAAAAAAGATTTTATTTTAAACTGGACGTGTTCCAACTATGGTAACCGTTGACAGACCGTTTCATTCTTTATCCTAGTCCCACTAAAAACTGTTCCAAAGCTAGTAGGTTTGTAAAAAAATAACCATATTGTACAATCAAGTTCTATGTCAAATACAAAAAACTGAAAAAAAATTGTTAGTTTGTCATAATTGCCACTATTGGTGATACATGAAGTTGAGTTCTTGGTGGACGAGTTTATTTGTGACATAATAAGGATTTTGGATTAGATGCAGTTGTAGCTGCAGAGATTATGATGCAATAGCAAGATCATTTAAAGACTAGAAATAATGACCCAGCTATTGCATCACATTCTCTGCAGCTACAACTGCATCCAATCCAAAATCCTTCGTAAAATTCTTATTATATCACAAACTCATCCATAAAAAACTCAATATACCATTCGATGTAGAATTGGTCCGAAATCCTTACGCTCCTAAGCCCATTAGTTCATAACTTCTCATCCTTAACAATCCTTGATAATCCTCTGAGGCGTCTAAAAAAAAGATATCTAACAGATATTCTAATTTAAAGCAATGAATGAAGTACTGCCGTTGAGTGGTTTCTTCCCAAGATCATCATATTTTTCATACTTATTGCATTCATTTGTACAGTTTTGAATTTCAATAAATAATAAAGGAATGAAGCGCCAGGTTTACCTTGAACCTTTTATAGTAATCAGAATTCTGAAAAAAAACTTGGTCTACTGAGTCCAATGACTCAGTTCGTCTCTGACGTATTTTTACCTCATTTTTGTTTGAAAAAAAATATGAAGAAATGACTTGATTGTTTTATCAGAGCTTATAAATGGAGGGGAGAGAGGAATGAGAGAAATATTGGAAACTCCTTAAAAGCACTTCTTTAACATCATTTGAATTCACATACAAATTTTTGACCTTATCATACAATTTTTAGAGGCTGTGGAATTGCAAATAACCTAAAGACCGAAAAAAAAATTGCACAGAATTTGTACATTCATTTCCAATTTATGTTGGGATTCTTTATAGGAATCAACTCTCATTTGTTCCAAAGATGTTAGTACAATTTATATACATCAGCAATCCCTGAAATTTCCAAAACTGATGTCAAAAAATCTATTATTTTGAGGAAAAATAATCTTTTTCGGCCCTGATAATAAAAATATGTTGTACAGAAACCTGGGAACAGAACAGGAAACAATTCAAACGTTTGTAACTATCTAAAGTATTTTTCGTCTGAATTTACCTTAATTCTAAACTTTATTTCTGAATATATAATTTTCAAACACTAACTAATTTTTACATAGAAACTTATAGTACAAATATAAACTGTCAGTCCGTTTTTGTAAGTTAAATATCTGGAAGACAAGCAATGTTTAATGCGAAGATTCCAAATTTACAATCTTATGCTACTTCAAACCATATTGGTTGAGAATTATTAATTCCCTGAATTCCAGGCTCTTTCTTGACAAAATGCTATTAATACCCTCAAATAGGAGTAGTTATGGGTGATTTAAAATTTAAACCTCAAATAATAAAATCTAAAAATTTACATTTTGTTCCCAATATTTTCGTTTTAAAAAAAAAAAAAAAAAATTATTTTACAAAATATTTCGTTGCCAACTACTTCAATAACTTCTAGACTTTATATTTTATTCTGCTGGAGTTATCGTCTTATTAATTAGTTTATTATTGCTTTGGTATTGTTCAATCTCGGTATTATTTTATCCGAGACGGACTGAATTGCGAATAGAATCAACAATACAATGATAATAGTACATGATATGTATTTAAAACAACAAACAAAAGACTACTGAAGCATTTAATGAATTTGCAAAACATAATTTTATGGATGTTTAGTTTAATAATGCGGATGATGTAATCCATCATTCGAACCCTTACGAATTCGACATTATGTGATGACAACTTTGGTAGCACTTTTTTGAATCTTTATTGCATTGCCAATAAAGAATCGAGAGTCTGTCAGTCATATAATACTACCTGCACAAATGGCGATTGTTCCTAAGATATAAAAAAATTAATTTTTGAGTTCTATTAAGTAAAAAAAAAGTGTCTTATTTCGTTCTAGAAAATGGTTTCATTTTTACCTATACCATACAAGGGATGCAGTAAATGTCATTAAAAAATAAATGCTGATGTATTTATGGTGTAAGCCCTCTGAAGATTATTTTATTTCATAAAAAACATGAAATTAACGATAATTTTTCATTCAAAACAACACATTTTTAAATTACGTATCTACAACACTAATGAATGTAACTATTTGTTTAAAATATTATTACAGATAAAAAAAAATTATTAGACCTATTGTCACATTAATTAAAAGTATTAAAAATAGGAAGGAGATGGTCGACAGGTGGATTCAAAATGAAGAAAAAAATAATTAACATGTAGTTATTTATTAATTATTATTATATAGTTTTTATTTATTTATTCTAATCTTACTTTCTTAAAAAAAATTTTATTTAGTGTGTACAGTATTTGTTTTTATTTCTCTTGTATCTTATTTTCTGTTTTAGATGCTATTATATCTCCTGTTCATTTTAAATAGTCAATGTTATTTCATTTTATATTACTGTTTATTTATATTTACATTATTTCTAACCCCACTTTAGTTTACTTCTTTTTAACTTATTATCAAAATATTTTTAGTTATTTCGTATATATTTTTTTAGCCTTGATGAAACCATGGTAAGTGTGGCAAAACGTAGTTTAATTTTGACCGCACCACTGACTATCTCCTCCATATTTAGAAAAAATACGGTGAATCATTTATACATAGAAAAAGATATTCAAAAAGTGTTTTTTATTTATTTATTAATATTAATTTACAACAGAATTTAAAAAAATACAATAAGTAAATGTGATATCTTTTGAGTCTGAATATATGATAGTGTTATGAAGGAATGGTAGCACGTCAAGCACCATTTTAAGTGAGAAGGTATCTTGGTCATCTTCTTTTCAGAAAGATTTAAAACTTGTGGATTTTGGTGGCATTTGATACATTTAGAATTAAAAGAAGTAAATCTATTTTGGGCCAAGTCTGCAACAAATGGGATGTTGTGAACTTTTTGGATAAGATTATTCTTGACCAGTCAAGAGGCAATAAGGATTTCGGTTTGGAAGGAATCAAAAAGTGAGTTTAAGTAACTAGAAAAGACAGTTGTATCTAGTTTAATTTTTGTAAAAATTGAACTAATGTAGTTTTTAAAAGTTAAAAACTGAACTTTCGGACCTAAAATATAAAGAAATCGATTTTAAATTCAATTTTGCTGCGATTCATAAGTACCTAGCATCATGTAATCCACTTATATCTTCAATTTTGGTTATAAATTAGATTCGATTCATAGCCTTAGTGAGGACACTTGACGAACATGAGGAATAGCCGGACTATTGCAGTGTCTAGCCGTCATTGTCTCTATTTCTGTTCCAGATCCAAGATGGAAGCGGTTCGCTAAAATAAGACGGTCGGCACAACTGGTCCAGATCTTGTACTCCGTTGTCTCTCGCCTTTTGTTTCATTTTCGACCCATCTCCTCGGCAAATTTAGGCACGAGCCCAAAATCTGGAGCCCGGGTCGTCATCTCCTCACCGCTACTATTTATATCTCAAATTTATTTCCCTGTGCTAGTTCCCCTACCAAACAATCCACGATGTTTATTCCTCAGTCGGGCGAATGCCCTCTCAAAATCTATATATGGGTATTTTATTTTATGAAAAAACATTGTTGTCTGAAATGTTCTCTACGCAAAAAAAAAAAAGAAAAAAAAAGAAATGGAATCTTTTTGTAATTTACTTTTACAGTACAATGTTGCCGATTTGGCCAGAACCAGATACCAATCCTTCCATAATAAACTTCCCAACCACCCAAACCACCTAGACGTCTGAAAAGAAGATGGCCTCGAGATCTTCTCCTTTAGAAATGTTTTTGGAGTTCTATCAATGGGTAGATTCTCCACATGTTTTTATCATGTCATAATATCACTTACACCAAATTTACTTGATGTGTATATATGTACACAGTTGTAAATATCAATAAATAAATTATTAAAAAAAAAACAAAAAAACTTTTACAGTCACTTGATTATAGGAATCTTCGATATCGATATTTCGATCCATATCGCAGATTCTGTTCGCATGAAATTTGCAATGCAACTTGTTCTTACAATTAATTAATTTTATCCCCTCTAAATTTTAGTAGATTGCGTGTACCTTAATAATCAAGAAACTTTCGAAATTGGTTTCCAGTTTTCTAAAACTCTTCATGAGGTAAGTATTAATTACTAGGAACTGAGTAGTTTAGACAGTTGTTTTTGTAACATTTGGTAGTTACAAATATCCTCGCGTCTTCTCATTTAGAACCGTATTATCAACATAAAATGACCTATGGTAATATGACAAGATTTAATTAAAGGGTATTCCATAACAAGAGGCTGAACAAAATATTTGAAGGGAAGATAAAATAATATAAAATTAAAACAGTACATATGTGGAGAAGATGGTTGGGAAGAGGGTTGGCAAATATACACAAATAAACAAAAAATTATTTTTTTGTGCCGACGTTTCGACCCGAATTTCAGGTCTGCATCACGACTTCTGGTGTTGCGGCGTGAATTTGGATGGTTGTTATCACGCCGTTGGGCCCGTGTTACTGGATTCATAATGAGGTGCTGATATATAGATTAATTAATTAATCTACGATCAACCATCAACACCCCATGATAAAATAGTATGTAATTTTGTTGTTAAATTAAAAAGTTTTGTAATTCTATAAAATAATGCCCATAAGCTAATTATGGATTTATTTTTTTTTTTATCAGTACATTCTCTTTGAAATATCAAAAAATATATAATAAAGCGCAAAGAAAAGTCTATAATCATTTAATGGAATGAAGAATAATTTTATATAATTATAAAACTTGTTAATTTAATTATTTTATTTTATTTAATTAAGCAGAAAAAGATGTCTCATCAACGCATTATCCTCTAATATCAAACCCACGCATCCATGAAACTTCAAAAAAAAAAAAAAAAAAGATACTTTGGTGCCTAAAAATTAAAAAATAACCTTGGGTTATTAGTTTGTTTATGGATCCCTAATGACCACAAATTCAAATTAAAACTCGGTATGAGAGTTTCATTAACTTAAAACAAACTTGTTCCGTATTACGACTTTCTCCCTTAATTTACAATAAGGAAAATCCATTGCCTAATAGCTTCAACAACAATCGGGACTTGAATCGATAAACCCGTTTACAAGTTACGGCCTAATAGTGACAGTGTTGAATTTACTTTACAATGGAACCCTGACAAGGCAATATCGACACACTGTAGTAGGTCAACAGAACTTCTGCAAAGTTAAACTAAGTTCACTCTGTAGTTTGGCAAAAAGCATCACAATCCAAGTAGGTTAAAAAATATTTATCGAATCCTCTCATCTTTTTATTTTATTTTTATAATAAATCACAAAATCTTCACTTCACAAGCAACATACTTGACGTGTTGACGTATCATGGTCCTCTAAGTTCTTAAATTAGAACTCTACATTAATGAGGGAATAGTTCAGAAGTTTGGAACACAGTGCTGACCACACTTTGTTCCAAGAATAGTTCAAGGTTGGTGAATCAGGCAGCTACTATCTTACAGTAAATAGTAATTTACCATAGGAATGTGTGAATTTTTTATATTTCAACCTATTTCTTATGAAGATTGGGGGAAAAAAAGATGCTAGCCAGTTCAATAAAACCAGAAATGCAACTGTTTAAAGTGGGGTAAGAAACAGAACATTTTAAGCTATTAATTTTCTATTAGGCTTTTTAATGTTATTTAAAAAATCCCTATATATTAAATTATATAGCGTTTTTTTACTACAATTTATTACAGCTAACTTTGTTGAGTATAATAATGTAGAAAATATAATATAAAATAATTGTAAAAATAACTATTCTTTTTCTTTAGGGGGGTGGGTATGCTTTTTCTCCTTAATCGATCCCTCTGTTTAATAGACCAGCGGATCCCAAAGTGGTGGCTTGGGATGTCCGAAGAGTATACCAGAGGCACTACAAGCGAATGCGACTTTCTCGAAACATCACAGGAAAAATATATAGCAAATATACAGTGCATCCTAGTATTTTTTTGGGACTATTTTTTCTTATTTTCGTACATAATCTACAGCTTTAAGGATAATCCTGGCTATTTGTATATAATTTCAGTTCGAAAAGGGTTTCACAAAAGTTTTTATCCCAACAAGGGTGCCGTAACGGAAAAGGTTTGGGAACCACTAAATAAAATTTGGCGCCGTCTAAAAAACTTTAAAAAAATTACTCTTCATTCGGTTCTCCACATCCTTAATACTACCTACAACACTAGGAAACATAATAGAAAATCAGTTTAAGTAGAGTAATTTTTTCTAAACTCTGAGCCGTAACAGATTTGTTTACGTTCCATAGTTCCCAAAATACAGTTTTAAAAATCAAATTTTAAATCAAAATTTCTGAAAAACGTTATTTAGTGAAGGTATTGTGGGAAGTCTATATCTTAGGAACCATTGGATGTAGAGATGTCTGTAATTCGATGCCAGTCTTAAAAATTGCGATTTGATAAAAAATTGTTATGTAATAAATGGAAATATATGGAAAACTTTTCCTCTCTCTCTTACTATTATTTCTGAGAATCCCTACATTAAAAAAAAACGGATCCATTACTATAGCAATAAATCCACAAACGGACCAAACACATATTATTGGACAAAACATTAACAAAACTTCGATCATCGATTGCGTTAATCCACCTACTCTATTATTTTATTTATTTTAAGATGTTATTTATTAATTATTATATACAATTTGCAATTTTTATTTTAATAAAAAAGATTATAATCGATACATAGTAATTATAAGGTACAAATACCCTCAGTATGATACAATGATGTGATTTTAATTTCCTTTTTCGTTGTTTTCTATATATTTTTAATTTTTAAACAGTAGAAATATTTTTAAAAATCTACAGAATAAAAATTAAAAATAAATATAAATTATAAATGATGGAGAAATGCAACAACAATATACTTTTTTGATAAATAACATATATACAATAAACAAATTATATATAAAAAGTATCAAGTTTTGTTCAATAATATGTTTTTGGTCCATATGAGGATTTATTTCATTAGTAATGGATCCGTTTTTTTTAATGTAGGAGTTGTCAGAAATGGTAGTAAAAGAGAAAAAGTTTTCCATTATTATATTTGTTAAATATTGCCATTTATTACAATTTCATATCAAATCGCAATTTTTAAGATTGGCAACGAACTACATACATCCCTACATCCAATGGTTCCTAAGATATGGATTTCCCACAATAAGTTCACTAAATACTCATTTTTCAGAAAACTTGCCTTTAAAAAAACTGTATTTTGGGAACTGTTGAACGTAAACAACTTTGTTAGGGCTCAGATTTTAGCAAAATTACTCTACTTAAATTGATTTTCTATTATTTTTCCTCGTGTTGTAGGTAGTGTTAACAATGTGGAGAACCGAATGAAAAATAATTTTTTTAACAATATAAAAAAGGCGCCTATTTGTATTCCCCAAACTATGCAGGCAGGCTGACCAATTTCGATTAGTAATTATAACTAGTTTTCATTAACATAATTAAAAATTTTGGTGAAAAACTCATTTATTTTCTCTTATTGGGCTGAAATTGCTGTTGTTATTATTTTTTATAATTTTTCGACTGAAGGTTTAAAACTTTCTAAAAATTTCTTTGATTGGGGTTAATTTTATAAATTCTCAATGAAATTGACGCCTCATTTACATCCGATAAAAGCGAGGTCCCTCTTTAATTACAGTGATTCAGTTACGGATACAACCCATCATTGGAAATAAATTATGGAAATGTTTAAATCTATTACTTATCCTGTTTTTGTGTATAACACTATTAATTTGAACAAAAATAGATATTTAAACAAATAATTTTTTAATAACTCTGTATATGAATAATAACTATCTGCAGAACATAAAGATGGATGGCCGAGTTTGTTTAAAGAGAGATGTTGACTTTTTTCATTGAGTGGCGGTCCCAAAAATGAAAAACATGGACCATCAACCATGGTTAGGCAGTATAGGACTCCAATGTGAGTCTTAGCCGAAAAAAAAAATATATTATTCAATTCAAAATAATCCGCATTGAAACTAACTAATTCAATTTATATTAGGGATATAGTTTTTATCAAATAATTTATTTCCATTGGTGGATTCTTAAATGTTGTTTATTAAAGGACGAGGAACAATGTTAGGTGTAATATGACAAAACAATTGTTGCCAATTGAACTAAATTATATAAAAAAATTAAATTTTTGACGCAAATAAAATATTATTGCTAATAATTATTTGTGATTTTTTTTTTATAGTAAAATAGGAATTTATTGGGAAGCAAAAGTGTTTAATTTATCTTTTTTTTTTTGGAACAGTAAAAAATATAGTTACTCCCAGTGAGTTTATTGTTATTGTTATTTTAGTCATCCTGTGAGTGGGATTTTATTATGAACGATTAATATTGTTTTTTCATATTATAAAAAGTTATTATAATAAATTTAGAATATGATCAAATGTTTTATGTAATGTGAAATACAAATGAATATATTATATTTTAAGATACTTTATATTTGAAATTGGATACCTTTGGGTTCAAAGAAGGCAATTTTTTTCTCGAACATTAAAGATTAAAAAAGTCTCTCTTTTATACTTACATAAATCCATAAATTAAAAAAACAACTAAAAGCATTTGTGTTCTTCGCTAGCTTATAACTCCTATTTTTTCAAGAAATTCATATTCAGCAACTGTTATTTTATTTACTAATCTAGATTGCAGTTACTTTGACTTATAACTAGTTTAAGATGAAATTTAAAATTATGAAACGAAGTAGTTGGAGAGGAGGCTGGATATTGTTAAGGGAACCCTTTGAAGTCAGTATTATAAAAAAGAAGTTATAATTGGATAGGTTTTAATGATGCCCGAATCTTTGGCAACGGCTTGGCAAGGACAAAAGAGAGAAAGCGAAGACTCTCTGTGAGGGTGAAAAAAAATGGCGAGGGATTTCGTACTCGAGGAATCGTCGAGTAATTAGTTAATTAGTGCGTTGATAGGTTCGATGGCCTCAAAACAAATATCAGGGCTAAATCCGGCTTCAAAGGATATCTTTTCTCTTTGATCCTATTTTCGGTCTACGGGCTACACTTTTTACTACGTTGCAGCCATTATGTGGCGATAGTTCTGGGTCGCGTGTAGGGGTGTGTTACCAAGAGGAACTGAGTAAGGGTCAATAGAAACTTTAAAAATTAATGCTTGATCTAATATTACTTATGTAAAAATATGCCTAATTACAATCAGTTGAAAAAATCTTAATAAGAAGCACAGAATATTAATTTTATTTATGTCAATTATTCTTTTAAAGTCACATTGGGTTGAAAGAGAAAATATATATATAAAAAAAAGAGAGAGAGAGAGAGAGAATAAAGGATAGAAAAGGAAGAAAGATAAAAAAAATTGGGATTAAAAAAAGAAGAAAATAATAAAGTATAGAAACAAGAAAAAAAATCATGAAAAAAGATAAAATAACCAAAGCGATGAAACAAAAGCCAAAAAAAAATCATATTTCATTATTATATATTATTTGTACAATGTGTATTTGTGTTCTTTAACAAATAAAATAAATAAATAATAATAATACTTGTATATATGTTGTTACTTGTTATGCCTATGTATTGTAAGATAAAAAAAATTATATGATTAGATTATATTAAGTATACTGAGTAGCTAGCAACCCAATAAAGTTGGGTAGCACATATTTGTTGTTTTTAATAAAGATTTTCGCATTATTAATATTAATTAAGTATCTATTCAACGTATTGTTTTCTAACCTTACTAACTATGAAATGTCTAACAAAATACAGCCCATGTATTTACATATTTTGATAGTAATTCAGATTTTAAAACGAATTCAGGAGACATTTTTGATCCGATCTGTCCTGAATGCATAAATATAATACAAAAAAGTTTTTATTTTTTTACGGTTTTTGACAATTTACCTTAAAATAATGCGGAAAATTGAAAAAAATTCAAATAACAAAATTGTTTCAGAATTGAAGAGTTGTAATTCGAGGAAACTCAAATTACGACGGATTCTTAGGGGAAATTGAATTCTGGGGGCAATTGGTTAATTTTATTTATTTTTTTTAACGAGATGATTTTTAATTATGATTATTTATAGACAATGTTACGCAATGAAAAGTTAATAAAATAAATTATGATACTTACATTTACACTTCACAAAACAAAATTGTCAATTTGAGAATTTTTGGTACATAAATCCATACGTATAAAATATATAAGGCATTAAAGATCTCACATCTAGTAAAGGCATGTTGATAAGCATGTCATCTGGCAACTTCTAGTAAGTCTTGTATAGTAAAACTATCTTAACATGCCAAATATTTAATTACTGATAAAAATAACGAGTAATGTTTGTATAATAATAAAGTTGATATAATATGTCTATGTCTTAAAATTAGAAAATTTAAACGTTGGTTAATAATTATTAGTTTTCTTTCAAAAATTTAAAGTTTCTGAGATAATGGGATTTCTTTTGTTTGATTTATATCTTCATATCCTTATCCTCTTATTTTGGTTTACAATGTACATTAAATTTTGTGCACATTTTTACAATTAGAAAAAAATAATAATAATTTCTGTAATAAGTAAGAACTCAGAATAAAATGATAGCGCAACTGGTTTAATCATACTTTGAGTAGGACTACACACCAATCAACAATTTATTAAAGTTTTAATGAGAAGGTTTCATCAGTTGGGAACTTCAAAACCAATTTAATTTCTGATCCAATTTCATTTCATGTCGATTTACTGGAACGGATCAATACCCGTAGGAGATATTGTTTTACACCACCCCTCCCCCCCCCCGCCACGTCTCGCTTCTAAAAATATTTTTAATGAAGAATTTTCAATGAAAAAACAATCGCTGATGCTGTGGGATCTTCCTACAGGCTATTATGTACTCCATAGTTAGTAGGGGTATTATGTATTGATTGTAGATTATGTATCTTCGGAACATATCAGATAAATAATGAAAAATACTTTATTTTTGTTGGATGTTTCAAAATTAAAACAAATCACCGAGACATGACTGCTATTTTGCTTTAGTGGCGCGTTTTTGTTTAGGTAGAATCATTGAAAAAAAATTGAAATCGGGGAGGACATCTCTTCTTTTGAGTCTAAAATATCAGAATACGACCATGATCTATAAGAAAAGAAAAAAATATTTTAAAAAAATGAAATCTACTGCTACAACCCATGAAGGGTTAAGGGTGCAGTGTTACTAGTGTGTGTGTCTGACGGCTGGAAAGGAGGTGATTTGGTAAGAATAACGCTAGGTTTTTACCCAATTAAAGGTACCTTGTGAGGCTGGGTGCACCCCGGAGGCTTCCCGAAACAGAAAATAATTGTCTGTAACAGCCGGATTCGAAGTCGGATCCTTTAAATATACAGCACAGAGCCTTACTAAGGAGCTACCCATGCCCAAAAGGAAAAAAAAAATATTATTAATAAAAAAAAACATAGAAATAAGGAAGGGCTGAAAATGGAGTTGTACGTTATACAGTATAAAAATTAATAAGAAGAAACACTTTCAGTCCTCTTTAGGGTATTCCACATAAGGGTACCTAAGAGCAGTCCACTATTCAAACATAGATGACATAACATCCATCTCACCCTGTACCAATATAGACTGGCTCGGTTTGCCCCGATACCAGAACAGCCCTGTTTGCCCAGACAGAACCCCAGATAAGATAGCCGGCGTGCGCCCCACAGATAAGAAGCCTGAGGACCAATACCGGAGCCCTTGGCTCCCACAAGTGGGCCACCAGGTCATTGTCAACCATATCTACAACAGCCATCACTATTAAATCCCACTCATCTTTAATGCTTCTGGAAGATACAGCCATTGTAATCTGGTGTTATTTATAAGATTTTAAATTTAAAAATGGTACTAGGATAAGTTTTTCTTCAGCTGGAAAGCTGAATATATAAAAACTAAACATTCCATTGGAGTTTGATCCATACCATGGTACAGAATCTTGTACCATGTACACTAATATATAGTACACTAATATTATGCTGAATTTACTATTTTTTTTATTATCTTCTGGTCCATTAAACTCGCTTTAATTTGAGTGTTAATAGACATCTGTACGTCAAATGGTTTTTGAGATATAGATTTCTCAAAATAAATTCACTAACCACTGATTTTTCAGTACGTTTTTTATGAAAAGTTTCTTTTTAAAAAGCTATATCTCTATATCTATTTACTTAACGTAAATAGCTCTCGTTTTGCTCATATTTTAGCTCATTTACTCTACTTTAAATGATATTTTCTTAGGTTTTCTAGTGTCGTTTGGAGTTTTGAAGACATAGAGCTCTAAATGGAAAATTATATATTTTTTTTACATCTTAGATTTTCTTATTCTCCATTTCTTATTCCCCGTACCTGTACTTGACATGCTCATCAATCTCGACTAGTAATTATACATGTTTTACATTCGAGTAATCAAAACGTGGGGTGAAATAACTTACATTCTTAACTTACTAACTACAAGGTGAGGATCAAAGTTTCATTTCGCGGGACCGCCATAGGAAACAACATTAACTCCTAGTCCGGATTGGATTTTAAATTATCTACATTTAAAGAATTTAATCACAAAAAAATAATGAAATTGGTTAAATATCGATATTTTTGTTGAACCGAAATGCCTATATATCACGATATATCAAATTACTTTTTCGATATTTTTTCCCTTCACTTTAAACTGTATTCTAACCAGAAATTGAATTTAGTTATCAGTAACATTTTAAATATTTTTCTTGATAATGAAATAAAAAACGCTTATCTATATTTTTTCCTTTAAAAATTAAGTTGAATTCTAATTAATATTTACATTTTTTGCAGTTTGACGTGTTTTTGTTTAAACCAAATACTTTTAAACACCACGGAGCTAGAGATTTCAACACAAACCTCTGAATGAGACTTTCGTCAAATCTCTTTAAATAGAACCAATAGACACATGCCATCAGAAATGAGAACAGTCATTCTAGTACAGAACGTACCTTAAGAGCTAAAATGGAAAATAAAGATAAATTTATATATGTCCGCGTAAACAATAATTCCAACAGTGAAAGGTTCACAATGCAAATAATCCTAAGGTTTTTTTTTGTTTTTCCCTACAGATTCACTCCGTAATTAGCATTCATCAAGTCGTTTGTACAATGAAGAATTACGCTGACTCGAAATGTAGTCAGCTCACGCACAACGCTATTAAGGCCAACTGCCTGAGTAGTGAGGTTTCTCTCGGGCTCTTTCTACAATACTCCTGAAAAATAATTGCTAGCAACAATAAGAAAATAACCTGCTAAAGAAGATGTCTGACTTTGAAAGATCAGCAGGAAATTAATATTCTTACATCCACAAACTTGGAATTGAGTCTGGGAAAGTTTCACGGATTCGAACAAACTACCTGGAAACGGAAGATACAAAACAAGTTGTATGAACTACTGTAATTTTTTATGTAAAATATCTGTTGTAAAATGGCAAAGCATTACAAGTCACTTGATAACATGATATACGATGAGAAATTGTAAATCACATTTTACAGTAATTTTGTGGCTTTAGACTTATTGCAATTGCAAAAGTTGACATTTGCTTTCTCATAAACTAGAAGAAAAATACTTAATAAACCTTACCGCCCTTAAAAATCAGAGGGTGCCATGACCCTACTCTCCTATAAAATTTGGATACAATCACACAAAAAAAAAAAAATAGGAAAATTACTGAAGCAATACACATAACTAAAAACATAGATAATGCAATTAATTTTAAGACTCATACTAAAAATTTACTATACATTATGTAGATATTATAAATCATTTAGAAGTGTAAATAATAAAACATCATTATAGAATTATGTTGTATAAATTTTATTATAGTAGTGAAGTAATGTAAATATGTTTTAAAAATAGTTATCAATAGGCTTTTCATCTTTTTAAGGAATAAAGGTAAGAGATAACGTAAGTTCAAGTCTTGTTAGTATAAAGTTTTTAGATTTCTCCTTATTTTTTATATATGAAATTTTATTTATTAATTTATTTGAAAATAAATTGACAGCAATATGATTATTGTGACTATTAAACTCAAGACTAAATAAGGAGGCCAGTTTAACTATGACATGTGAGGATGAAATTATGTCAAGGTAATCGTTTTAAATAAAAACATATTTTTGTTGTTAATTATTTGTATTATTGTATGCATATCATGAATTGTGTTAAATTGTATTGTAGAGTACCTGATGGTAGGCCTCGAAACGTTGCTTATGATATATAAAAATAAATTTTGTTTAGATAAAATTAATTTATGAAAAATATGGGATAAAATTAATGTTGATAATTATAATTAACCTTCATATGAATTGTAATAATAAAATAAAGAGGAAATTTAATCAAAATATCGATGAATTAAATAAATTAAATGCATGACCTGATTGTGGGAAAGGTTACAAAATATTGTTGTGATCAATTATAATAAAGAATGTTGACTGTGATAAAAAGTTTTAATTTTTAATTTAATGTGAACAATTGACTAATTAAGGCAATTTGTGGACTGATATAAATGACCTGACCAGAATAGCCTGCATAAAGTTGTTTTTTAAAATTATGTGGTTCTAAAATTGGATTAATGTATGATAATTTAATGTTATTATTTTTATTTGTTTAAAATTGTTAAAGATCATATGTACAATAAAAGCTGTTTGTGATAGGTTGCCCTTGAATTGGCCGAAACGTCGGACTTATAAAGAAATAAAAATTGTTTTGAGACTAAAATTGGATAAAATATTATTAATATTATTTAAATAATAATAACCAGTATCAAGAAAGTGTAAAAATTATATATAACATAAAAATAAATATATTCAATAAGGAAGAGTTCTTCACTATAACTCAATAAATAAAAAAAAATAGTAAATTTATTTCAGTAAAATATATTTAATCCTATAATGGTATCGTTATTAAATACTCCCTTATTGCTATCGATGAGTAAATTTAAACATAATTATGAAAATATTAATGAAAAATGATGTAAAAGGATGACATTTAAATGATTAGGAACTTCATACGATTCTGTGACAGATTATTTTAGAAGTTGTTGCCATTTTGATTACAGTGGAAAGAAAACCCACGACATCATCTCTATGCCATAAATTCGAATGTTTAAGTCTAAATTGGTAAAACTTCTTAAGTCACTCTTATTTTAAACTAGTTAAGAAGAAATCTAGGGAGCGGCCTAGTCTGGAAATAGCCAAAATCCATAACAAACATTGAGGTTTCTGCTTTTAGATCGGGCTTCTGTAACATCCCCCTCAGGCAAGTAATGTAAACACACTGCCTCATGTTATATATAAAGTTGGCTATGGTCTCCTCACATTGTAGCAAATTTCCTATAACTTTGGCCGCTCAATGTACAGCCAATAGAACAGAAACTGAGGGGAAAATATTTTAGCAAGGACCGTTATATAACTAAACTTTTGGGAAAGAGTTCTCTCGTCTCTCAGGAATCAAGACAAAAAAAAAGGGAATGCAATATTTCTCTCAAAGCATTATAAAATATCAAATGGATTTCGTGAATTTATCTTCATATCACTGTTAACATATTTTAATAATATGTTATGGACAATATTTCAGGCCAACATTATTTATTTTTTTGTGATACTAGGTCTAAATGTTCGATGGGAAGAAGAACTTCCCAATGCGATATAGGAGCCGAGAATAACAAATATTTCGCCAAATTTTAGAATTTTTTCTATTATCGCATGCTGCTTTTGCACTGCATGTATTTGATGGTTATTATATATCAATCGATTTTTTTTTTGTATAGAGCAAGAGCAAAAAATTGTTGATTGTGATAAATGAGTTGAAATGTGCCAAAAAAAAAAAAATCGTTTTTAGCAAAGTATCGTTTTTACCATAAAACATTTGTTTAGAAAAAATCAAGTCATATTCGTTTTTAGCACATATTTAAACTTCACGCCATTTTAAAATTTCAGGCACTTTTTAACTATCTTAAGCCTGCTCTTCACATGGGGACGTGACGGTCGTGCCGGTTGGGGCATAGGTTCCAGTGTGCTCGGTTTGGAATGTTGTGGGTTCGATTCCCACCTGTGGCAGTTATATTGCATTTTTCGGCGGTCCCGAAGAATGAATCTTGGTTAGTATGCGGCGGCAACCTAGATAGCCGCCAGGGGTTGGCTAAAAGGGCCACTAGACCCACTTGCCGGACTTGTTCCCCCACCAAATACCAGTAACTCTTCACATTTTAAACAAATATTTCAAAAGTGATATTGAACCGTCGCTCCCTGGGGGTCTTAGTGGGGCGGGTCTGGCCGGGAAGGGTTGCCTTTTTTGTGTTATGATCTCCTCTTGTGATATTGTGGCACGTCGTACATCAAACAACCTACTCGCTATAATTGTGTTTGAAAAGTAAAAAGTAAGGCTACAACGGAGGGCAGGAGTGGCGGGTTTCGAGCCGCTTTCCAATTTCAGCCGCTTTTTAAATGTTGTTCGATTAAACTATCTTATATCTTTTCATATAGAACAAAAATTGTAAATTCTTGAATTTTATTTTAGAAGGATAATCTTATCTCTGTAGATGTCTTGCGTTCACTAAATAAATTCATAACCCCTCTTAATGTTATCCAAATACAACGAAACATGAACTTTTCTAAAGATGAAAATATATAGTGTTTTTTAAAAATATTTTGCATCTCATACGCAGTCTTTGGCAACGAAATATAGTTTGATTAACTAAATAGTCCAGATTTGAAAAGGCATTTAGTTTGTTTAAAGTAAAATGGTATTTTAAATTACATCTGATGATGAACTCCAAATTGAAGATGTAGCATTTCTTCCATGTACTGAGTATTCCGTGTAAGACGCTTATCAAGACAAAATCTTTGACACCAGCAAATCAGTTGAAGGCCAGATGAAAATGTACTCCAACAGATTCTGCCCCATCGGAAGGCACCCGACCCTTCCCACAATTATTCACTGGAAGCGATCCGTCCAATTACGACGATAATTAATGTAGTTAAGTCTCTTCGTCCACTCAGGGCAATTATTAAGATTCGTTCCCTTCGATAGCCGGTCCTGAAATATTTTCTGAAAAGAATTCACTCTGGTCTAAAGAAATTTATTTCAATTAAAAACATTTATGAGCAAGAGAAAAGAACATTTTGCAAAAAAGTTTCTGCTGCCCAACTGCTTTTGTTTTTTATTAAATTATTTATTTTCTATAAAATTATTGTAATAACTAATAAAGCAATAATATAATTATACATAAATTTTAGTTTCATTCCCATTTCCGTTCGGCTAGCCCCCCCCCGTTAGTTTTGATTTTAGTTTTGATCCTGGGTACGCCCTTGGGCATAGTAAATTAAACTTATAATATACGATACTAATATATGATTTTTTTTTTAGTTTTATAATTTTTGTTATTTGATTTATTTTGATCCTTACTTTTTTAATTTAATTTATTTAGTTTATCCTTTTCCCATATTTTCTCTCTTAACTCAATACATCTTTCCTCTTCCCCTCCCCCTTCTTAACAAACATAGAATAAAATTAAAATATAAATAATAAAAAGATTAAATAAATTACAATATATTCACTTAAAAAACTAAAAAGTGTATTTTAGCACTACTATTTAATATAGTGATGTAGTAAACTTTAATGAAAATCTTTTTAAAAAAACGCAATTGTCATATCAAATGGTAAATGCATAAGAGCTCCTAGTGGATTTTCGGAGCAACTTCTTTCATAACATTTACTTCCTAAACTTCATTTTATTGTTTCTTTATAAGTTTTGATTAAATTAATTTATTACAACTTGCCTAAATTAAGTCAAATGTGGAAGTTGTGTGAAAGTTTGGCAACTGAGTGCCTTGTTGATCTTCGGACTTGTGAGGAACAGAATCAAAATGAGCTAATTATCAACTGTCATAGCATTATTATTATTGTCATTCATTGCTTTATTAGTTATAAAAACATCCAAAACTATACTAACACAAACTAAGAGCAGGTAACCAAAGACTACAATAAATAAAATGGTGACGTGCTCAGCTGGTCTGTTGAAATCATTCTCCATTTAGCAGACCTTGTAACCGACTCCCAACCATGTTATATCGTTTTAAAATGGTAAAAGAAGGAAATATTTCTCCATTTAACACAAGTTTTTTCTATTTAACATGTTAAACTAAAGATCATAAATACTCCAATTGATTGACCAGACTCAGCAACTGCTTGCTCCTCTAATTATACGGAAGACGTATCGTTCAAATCTCATGATTCTGCTTTCTAGAGCACCTGTTAGAGTCCACGTCTCGAGCCATCGATGTTATAGTTTCACCCTTAGTTTCAGACTTGTAAAGAATTTTCGGGGATTCAGTATTCTTGGCAGAGAGAAGAATGCTTTGTTCGTGCTTGTCATACGCTGGTATATCTCAGTTCGTTGATCATTTATTGATGTTATTGTGGAGCCGAGGTATTTGAAACTGTCTACTTTCCATAACGATTTACAGACCAAGTAGTTTGGGTGAATTTTTCGACTTTCAATCATATATTTTGTTTTATCTTCATTTCCTCAGCTTCTCTTAATGTAGTTTTTGGGAGTCATTCCATGTCATCTTGGTTAATATATACATATAAAATAAATAATTTTACAATTATTAATCAAGAATAAAGGTCATAAACTATAGTTTCCTATGCCCTCAGATTAAAAAAATAGTAAAAATGGAAAATATCATGGAATGTCAATTTGAGGTCCAATAAATTCGCCCAACAAAGGCTTGTATGAAGCAGAACTACATACCGAAACAATAAATCTCTAACAATGGCTAATGTTTAAATTGCAAGAATAAGCCAACTCAATTGGCTTAGAGACGGATGAGAGAACCCTTGCCATTAAATTGCTGCAGGCGAACCGAAACACAAAGCGCCATTCACCTCAGTTCAGTGGGCCATCTTCATGGCTCGCTTCACCTCTATGCCTTTCTATCTGTATTTCTATCGCCCACCCTATCTTTCATCAGTTCACGAAATGTCTTAAAATCGTAAAAGCAATTTTCAGGGAAAACTATTCAGAGGTAGTGTTTTCCTCTATATGCTCTATTCCTCGGATAATCTTTGAAGTTTGAACAGGCGATCTAGTTTGTGTTTTATTTAACATCCAATACCAAAACAGGTTCTTAGGGCTCATTTTGAATTAAGAACTTAGTTCAAGCTAGAAAGTGATTTCAAGTTTGTTTATTAATTCCTTTTAGTGATGGGCAAAAAAGAGGTACCTAAGTAGAGATAACTGGCCGATTAACACGATTTTACTAGGGTTTAGAAAAATCAAAACAAAACAGCATTTATATTATTCAAAAAGTAGTATCAAGCACGAAACAGAGAATAAAACAATGGCATTATTTATCTACATTAATGGAAAATTATATAAATAACAAAGGTATAAATGTTAATAAAGAAAATAAAAATTCAGTTCTCTCTTACAAAACATATTTGCACATACGAAAAGTCATCTCTTCATCTTAACGATCATACATACCATTTATTACAATATAAATATTTCGAATTTCCAATATATTTTGTGACAAAATAAATAATAATGCATGACAAAAATAAAGAATAACTCCAATGTATATGGTAAGCGCCGAACGGATTATATCTTCCGAAGCAATGTTTTTTTTACGTTGTTGTTAAAAAAGAATTTTTTTTGTAATCAGCTAGTAATGAAATTAGACCATTAATGAATGATTATAAAGTTATTTTAAGATAGAGATCCCTCGAAAGGCCGATAT
>NW_027105186.1:44592-71018 GCF_000696795.3 Halyomorpha halys | reverse complement strand
AAGTACAGTACACGAATAAACGTGAAAAGTACTGACTGCATGTACACTTCCTCAAATTTAACTGGCTGTTCCTTTCCTACCGTGCTGTATTTCCTAAAGTTCTTTCTATTTCAGGGGATTAGAACTCGTTGTTACTCCTCTTTTATCGTACCAAACCTGTATTTTAAATCTTCCGTATTATCATAGCAGGCTCGTTATTTACTCGAGCAGCCTCTCACTGGAACTCTATACCTTCTACCATACGCCATGCACTAACAGTTCCCTCATTCAAATTCTACTTTTTCAATCAACTTTCCTTTCTCCAAACAGAATATCTATTATACTGTACATCTTAGAAGAGTTTATCAAAACGGTAATATATCCAGTTCACAAAAGTAAAGGTTTCAAAGACAAATTTGAATTCTACACCCAAAACATATTCAGTTTATTACAAAATGTAAATTTTATACTAACAAATAGGTGTTAGAAATCAAAATTTTCTATATATATATATATATATATATATTTGCCTTATCTATATGAGATTCTGCTATAATAATTTATAAATATGAATATATTGGATTTGATTAAAAAATAACAACAAGTATATATATATTGCAAGTATTTTTTTCTATTAAAGTAAAGCATATGTATTTTTTTCTACTATATTAAGGGTATTTTTTTTATTTTAACATGTCAAAATGTGTTATATGGAGAAATAGTTCCTTCTTTCAGCAAGTTAATACGACATAACATTTAACATAGTTGAGAGTCTGTTAAATGGCCTGCTAAACGGAGAATGAATAGCTAAGCACAACACCTTTTTGTCTGTTGGGTATGTATTGTTATGGTTTTAGTCGCTTTAAAACTCTAATAAAGTAATGGATACAAATATTAATATAGTAATGGAAAACAAATAAAAGAGAAAACAAGGAATAAGTGAGATGGAAGAAAGATCATGTGACGAATGTCATGTAAATATTATTATTTCGTAAAGATTACAAAGTTACAAACATCAATTTTAAATTAGGTTCTCACAATTCTATAATTTTTACATTTAGTATGTTAAAAAATTTTACATTTACACTTGACATCATGAATACCCCTAATAAAGTATTACTCCTTACATAATTATATAACATTAAGTTTAATCAAAATTCGGCCATAATTCTCTGGACACTACACTTTGTAACCACAAATTCTTCTTATGCCCCATATAAATAAAGTTATTTTTGCATTCGTTTAGACAATCCTCCTAAAGATGATTCACAAGCATCATCAACAAGGTCCCTTATAATTTATTTTGATTAAATTCATAATAAGTACATGGTAATTAAACCATAAAAAGTAGTAATCATATATTTTTATTAAACAGCAATTAGGAAACACAATTATTAATATCCATTATGAAACTCTATAATGAGTTAGTTCGATATTGGCCTTTTATACTTGTAGGGTTTGTTATTATGGCACAGACTAAAAACTTTTTCAATTTTTTTTTTTAGGACTTGGACAAACATATCATAACAACGTCTCCTCTCCTGCCTACCTAAGGGTCCTGGCCAGGATACAGGACAATTGCTGACCCAGATTGCTCGACAGCTGGGGAGCATCACACTACCCCAACCATTTGTTCTGTGAGCCAATTTCGGTGTCGGACTTATTATTAGAACTCGGCTAGTGCTTTTACTGCGATACGAAACTGCGCTTTTATGCCTCGATGGTTCTAGATATAGCAAGGGGAAAACATATTGTTAGGTTCTATTTTAGTGAGAATCAAAAGATACCGTGGTTCTTATTTGCCCTCCCTCTTTGTCCCACGGTATGAAACTGAATTATATAATAAATCATGGTATTACTGGCAGGATGTAGGATATTAAAGCGCAAAGAAATTTGACTTTATCTGTAAATCATAAGTTATAAAATTCTAAAGTCAATAATATAATAAAGGCATTATATTATGTTTCATATCTGGGAACAAAGGAGGGAAAAATATTTCCTATAGACGGTGAAAAATTTACGACCGCTAGTTCTGTCATATAAAAACTGAGCCGAGATGATCCTTGTACACTTCCAATATAATATATATTATAATATTAAAGTGCTTAAATGCCCAATATTTGGAAAATCTCACTATAAAGTACCTTTTATTTTATTATTTTTCTAATATCTTTATTGGAATTTACAAATGTACATAATAATACATTTAGTAAATTTAATGTATGTTATTATGGAGTGATACAGACGTGTAGAGAAAATACTTATTGGCAGTACTCTAATGAAGTGTTTACATTAGCAGGTCTCGTGGCCATATCTTTTCAGGCATCTCGGAGGATTGTGAGGAATGGAAGAGGAAGCGAGGTTAGAAACTAGTGGGTTTGGATGGTTAGGGCGTTAATAATGGAAGGAGTGATATCTACATACACATGGAACATTAAGGTCTTAACGTATGATTTTATTTGTGACAAAGTAAGGAGCATTGAGGATTTTACGAAGGATTTTGGATTGTAAGGATTGGATACGAGAGGAATTCGAAGGTTTAGTGGAGCTCCACAGCTCAACTCCTTATGTCCAGATTGGCCTTATTACAGTCATGTAGATCAGTCTTTGGTAATGTGTTGGAAGTTTAGTCAGTTTCTCTAGTAAGTGCTGTAGTAGTCGAAATCCACGCGCAGTTTCCTGTCTTTTCAGTCTTGTGTGAGAGGATTCCAGGTTAGTCGTTTGTCCCTGTGTAGTCCAAGGTAGCGGATATGTTCGACAGGGGATTTTTTATAATTTGAAAAAAATAAACAGCTTTCATTGTTAGCAATAATATACAATGTACAAATACAAAATAATTAAGAATTTGTAAATAACTAAAGGTGAAAAAAAGGAAATATAGATTCGAATGGGAAAATGGAACGGGGTACTGCTTCGTTAACTTTTGTAAAAAAAATTTATTCTCGGTAGGAATAAAATTTATATTTGTTATTCTCATTTCGAGAAACCCTAAAATACGAATTTTTATAGTAATAGAAAAATAAAGATTATTTTCTTCTTCTTTCTTTCAAGAATGACAAAAATAGCTACTACTTTAACCGGAGCTTACTGAATTAAACAAAACTTGGGGACGTTAGCATCAAGTGAAAGTTGTGTTCTCACTCACTAAATCTATTTTTCGAGTTTGTTCATAAAAAAAAGTAGAATAACGTTGTCAACTTATTTGCTTTAACCCTTATTAAAAGATAAATGTACACAAAGCATTCTGCATGACAGTTTAATCAACTCGTTTTAATAAAGTTAAAAATATAATTTTAAAAAACTGATCATCGTAGTTGAAAGTACAGACGAAAAGATTCTCACGTAGTCACATCCTTGAATGAAATGGACCACACGCAATAGATAAGGACCCAACATCCCGACCTTGAAAACATTCGTGGAATATTTGTTAGTAACCTTATTAAGTAATATCATTGAGAACATGGCTCCATATAGCACTGACGTCCTCATTTTGGAATACGTTGATAGAAGAAATGAGACAAAAATTAGAAAAAATAAAACAAATTTTCTCTACGTTATTTCATTATATCAGATAGTTGAGATTTATTACTTATTTGTGCTAAAAAATGTAATACGGATTTTAATACTGATTTTTTAAATTAAACGTTATCTTTTTCTCTTTTCAAATCCACACTATAAATAATGTAAAATTAAATTAACTTGGCTAATTAAAGAAAATAAAATGAGTTGTTCAGAACAAAAGGGTTGTAAGTCATTATATTATCATCAAAATTAATTTTCATTACAAAAATTATTATATAATTAATTACTCAATGTATTAACTTAAAAAAATAGCTCCATAATTATTACAAATTCATTATCTCCTTATTATTAATTTATTAGCAGTAAATTTCAATCATTATTATTTAGTTCATATTCTCTTTCAATTATTGTTTATTTTATATTATTTTAATTTTAGTATGTTTTATATAGTTTATATAATTTTTATGTATTTGTATGTCTATTTATTTATATTAATGAAAGTATATTTTTTCTATCATGTGGAAATGATAGACACACATTACATTTATTAGTTACCCTTTTGATTATTAGGGTGCTGTGGAGGCAATAAACTAGAACAGTACAATATAAATTAAATTCTAGCGATAAGATTAATAATTAACAAAATAGAACTAAATACAAAATACTAAAATGAAAATGAAGTAAACTAAAAAAAATAATAATAATGGTACAAATTTACAATTGGTAAATTAATAATAATTATGATGATGAGCTAATGATTATGTAATAAGTATGGAGAAATTTTTAATAGTCTATACATTTAGAAATTAATTAAATAATAGTTTTTTTCATGAAAATTAATTAGGATGATAATATAATGGATTTTTTGTTCTGAATAGCTCATTTTATTTTCTTAATTTGTTTAGTTAATTTAATTTTACATTTATTTTATTTATAGGATTTGAAAATAGAAAAGGATAACGCTTAATTTCAAAAATCAGTATTAAAATCTGTTTTACATTTTGGATTAGCTTGATTAAAAATATGAAAAAATGAGGATATAAGTATATCTAACTAAATAATATAATTTAACACACATAGTTCATTTTAATCATAATATAGTGAATCGAAGTCATTAAGTGGAGTTAAGAAAAACTACAGACATATATGATCATTTGGTGAACCAAAATCAGTCATTGAAATTCATAGAAGTAAGCAAGTGCTTAGTCAAATATTTCTTGTTTAGTTTTCTTTGTGATTGATATATTTATTTGTTCTTCGGGTAAACGAAGTTTCCTAAATCTGTTGTTATAGGGTGGTTCTGCAAATTTAGTTGTTTTTTTTCAATCATTTTTTAGATATCTTAAAACTTAAACTATTCAATTATAGTATTTAAACTTTTTTCTAAATATATTTTTCAGATATCATTAATTCAATCTGAAACACTTGAATAAGGAAGAAAACGGTTTAGGTTCTTGCCCCCAATTCTTCAATATGAACATCGGTATTTAAAATTATTAAAATCACCAAACTCGTTTTTGAGGTTGTTTTATTTTTTTATAAACAAATTAACAATAGCCATCCCTCCCCAAAAATAGATTCCTGTCATGCCTAGATCTGTGCCGGGAAGACAGACTATCCAAATAGATGTCGAGTCAAAGTTTGATGACTGCCAAGAAGTGATGTGGAGGAGAAATCCCTTGGGGTATTCCCTCTAAAGCATTAGACACCCCTGAGTGATGTTCTTTTTTGCTTTTTAGTTATTTTAAATGTTAAATTTCTTATCTAATTGTTTACATGTGAGTAGCTAACCCTAATACGTTTACTACAATCTATAATTATCATGGGGTATATATTATGCTATTAATGTGTTTGTTATAATAGTCCTCTTACAAGAATACATTATCAAGTTCAAAATACTGGTTAAAAAAAGTTTTTAAACCACAATATTTTATAAATTATATTGTCTTGTATTTAATTATTAATTGCGGTTTCTCAAGGAATTGCTGAACGAGAAATTATAAACTATACACAGACGAAGGAGTGTAACGTTAGAATAGAGCATTGATTATTCAAAACACTTCAATGGGTTTTAAAAATTTTCTTGATGGAATTTCGGAGAAATTTCGAACTTTGAAGTCGTTATATATGGGCTATTGAATTTCTGTTTCGTACTCAACTGTGAAGTTTCAAAAGCCAACTACCCCTCTTTATAAACTGGAACACATCTGTTTCTTCAAATAAAACCTCCAACACGGCCCACGCTTGGCTTAAAGTTACTTCATATACATATGGCATGCCTTTTGTTGCCTGATTTATTTGAAGTGAGAATGTCGAAGATTCAGGGATATTTGTGGAACTTGTTACTTGAAATAATGTAATTAGTCAAAACATAAACTGAATAAAAGTCTTTGAAAATTAATTAATAGAAATCTAATTTTTAAACAAACTTATGAACATGAAAGATGGCCATACTGCGATGTACAAAGTGGTCGTCTAGGCGTTTGCTACAATAATAAATAAATAAGAAAGTATGAAAGATGTTGAAGATTATCTGGCAAGAGCGAAAAAAAAACCTGTGATAGCTCACTGGACCTGTTTTTACGACATGGAAGTGTTTGTTATACTTAAGAGTGACAATAATATCATTAAAAAATTTAACAACGTATTAAAAATATACGCTCTGCCCTTAGCAGCTAATAGAGAGAGAGAGAAATTTTGGTTCATTGAGAAATGATTTGGGCGCCAAATTACTATTTCTCCAGCTTTGGAACATTTCTGAATGTAGTAATAATCCACTACTTGAATTATTATATTAATTCCTAAGATTATGTTATTTTACGTTTCAAACAGAAGAGCTGCATCGTACACATAACAATCTTGCTGCCCGGTATCACGGTGCAGAGCTGTTAAAATAGCTGTAGACAATGAACGTGGGCTCATTTCCTGTGGCCCGTCGCGTGCCACACTAATCATTCGCTCCTCGGTAAGCAGAAGAGTTCTTCCTATTACTCGGCCTCACAGGAGGAGTTATGTCCCCATTAGGAGGCCTTGGGGTACACCCGCATCAGTTCTAGGAGACGAATTGTTTACACTTCAGTAAGAACAGGAGGGATGAGCGTGCGACGGGAACACTTTCGTAATGTTTCCATAAATTAAACCTTAGGAGTCAGAAAAATATTGTTAATCCTCCATCATAAGCTATGTATGTCTCTTTGAAGATGAATCAAACATTCACTTAATTTATTATTAATAAATATAATTCAATATAATTTATTATTAATATATATAATTCAACTCTAAACTATTAAAGAGGTTTCGAATTTTCATGAATGTTTTACATGGGTAATTTCTTTATTTTAGTTTAGTTTTTCTTACTACCTTAAGGCAATGAAAAGGAATCTATATACTTACTAACAATTCGAGAAACAACGATATGTTTTTTATGTCATGTAGTAATTCTATGATCAATAAATTAATAAAATATTGTGTAGAATGAAGTTACTAATAAATCATTACTAAAAATATTTTTTGTCTTATTTTCCTTACACAAAGAAGTCTAAAAAAATGAAGACCCAAAGTTTTGTAGATCAGTTAACACGTGTTGAAGTTGTCGCTACATTTGTTAATTGTTAATTTCGACAAAAATATCTAGATACAAGAGAAGACAAAAATTATGAAAAAATATTGTTTATTTTTCTGTTCCTATAACAGTTCATATTTTAGAATTTCTCTAGACGGGAATAACAAATATTAATTCTATTCCTGCCAGGAATAGGATAGTTTAACAAACTATAAAACAGCAGTTATGCGATCGGAAAAGATCGTGCAGTCTCGGCATTTCCCGTTCGAATTGGATTTATCTATTTTTCCTTTTTTCTTTAATTTGTTTATTAATAAAATTATTTTTATTTTGTATTTATACATTGTATAATGTTAACAAAGAGAACTGTTTAAATTTTTCAAATAAACAAACTTAAATGTAGTTTACAGGTAGAGTTTTGGAAAAATCGGCATTTAAGCCGTCTATTTATTAATTAATAGATTATTTAAGTAGTCTATTTCGAAGAGAATAAAACCTATATGATATTAAAAGACCACTTACTCATTAATTCAAAACATTCAATTAGACAATTGAAAAAATAAATGTGAAATATCTATTATACAAAGTGGCATTTTCAAATGGTCGACATGTTTCTCTCATATCCCAGGTATATACCAACTTCAAATATGTAAGTTCAGTTTCTTATGACCTTTTGTTTTTGAAATACGCTGTTAACACAAACACAACCAGACTCACAAACCATTTTGCGTGACTAGGAAGATCCAAACATGTTTTTCCGTTAAAAATTCAAATTGTAAATTTTACACGATCATCACGATTAGAATACTTTCTCTTACTGTATATTCTATATAAAGGTAAGTGAAAGTAATAAAATAGTATAGTAGGACAGGAATTATCGAAATTTCAATTAAATTGAAGAAATAATTTTAGCAAATATTTGCTATAAATGAGTTTTTCACACAACATGCCACATGAAATAATAAATTATTACACAAAAACTGAAATTATTAATTTCTAAGAAATTTCGCACCACCCTTTGAAAAAAAGTTGGTAATCTTCAACGAAGTTTGGTGTAATAAATATCAAAGTATAACCTTTAAATTAATTTATTTTTGTAATATCAAAAAGATTTAATCTCATCTCAGTCGACCCCTGACCTTAAAATCTTAATCTTAAAGAAAACTTTTGGAACGTTGGAAATTTCTTCTTAATTAAGCTTCATTTATTCGAATTCAAAGCATAGTAGAAATATTTCACTAAAGGCAAGAAATATGTTTATCAAATAAAAGTTTTTTATTATGATATACATTAACTTTCACATAAGGAATAGTATTGACATATTATATTAATAAAATATAAAATATATATAAAACAAAATAATAAAAGAAAACTATTTATTAGAAACCAACGTTTCGATAAACAAAACGATGGTTAACAATAAATTAGTTTCTTTTTACTTCATACGGTCAACTATCTTCTTCAAAAAGGTTACTAATTCTGTAAAATTATTAATTTTTATTTTTCTAAATAATTTTGAAGAATATTCAGACAAACTTATCTGACGAAAATTTTAAGGGGAAAAAACGAACATTAAAACATAATTATGTTTTAAAAAGATAATATAAATATTATTATCAATTTTAGATTTATTTTTTATTATTATAGTTGTTTGAGAGTGGTTTAGTTTCTTTTTAAACAATTTTGATCTCTTTTCTCTCAACTTTATTCTTTTTAACATCCGACGTTTCGACCTCTCAGGTCATTCTCAAGGATTCCTTATTCTGTCTGTATTCCTTTTTTTCCTTAAAATTCATTAATTAAACAAATCTGTTTGGGGTTTGTTAATGAACATAAAAGTGGTTAATGAAATGTTTTAAATTTAGGAAATAATTTAATAGAAGAAATTATTGGGACAAAGGCAATTAGCCGGCATTAATGAATTTTAAGGAAAAAAAGGAATACAGACAGAATAAGGAATCCTTGAGAATGACCTGAGAGGTCGAAACGTCGGATGTTAAAAAGAATAAAGTTGAGAGAAAAGAGATCAAAATTGTTTAAAAAGAAATTATTATCAATATTAATAATAATACAAATAAGTAAATCTCTTACCTTGTCTCTGGTTCTGTAGGATTGGTCTAGTTGTCCTCGGGTAAGTGGCCAAGGAATGTCTCCTGTTGTTGAAGTAAACGGAGTCAGAAGAAAATGTGACCGTTTCAGAGGACCTTCTAACCCTCCAGATGTCCTGCACAGGTACATCCTCCTGGCACAATCTGAAGTAAGAGGGGTTATCTGGAAAAGAAAAAATAAATAAATATCATTGCTAGTCTGTTTCGAAAAAAAAACAACAACATAAAACTGACAAATTATTTATATAAGTCTGTTAATTAACAATTAATTTTCAGCATGATTGAAGGACAGTGTGACCGTATTTGATTATTAAACCACACTAACTAACTTCAAGTTAACATATCTTCAAAATTGTTGTTTTTTATTTCGTAGGCATTAGTGTATAACATACATTGTTTTTTAGTTTTTTTGGTAAAAACAAACACTTTCTCACGTTAATGAATTGCATGGGTAAGGATTTTTGAATGAAAGAATGCATGTCTATTTTGGTCTAAATATGCAATGAATGGGATATTTATGGATGAGTTTATTTGTGCCAAGATACGGAGCAAAGAGGATTTCGAATCACAAGGATGGATATGGGAGGAATTGGATGGTTTGGTGAAGCCCCAAAGCTAAATTCTGTATGTCCAAATTTATCTGATTATCATAGTGTATAAGAGTTTTTATTTTAAGAAAATGGGAAATTTAGAGCGTTCGTTAAGTAAGCGCTAAAGTAATCGAAATCTACATGTAGTCTCTAGTCGTTTCAGTCTAGTATTAGTACAAGAGCCCAAGAGGAGAAAAAAGGCAGTTCTCACCCCAATTTTTGATTACTTTAATGAAAACTATGTATAATTACTAGTCAAAATTGATGAGGCTGCCAAGTATAGGTAGAGGGAATAAAAAATGCCAGCTGTTTAAAAGCGATAAAAAAATTTAATTTTTCATTGGGAACTCTATATCTTAAAAAGTAGGAACAACACAAGAAAACCTAAGATTTCTGAAATGAAGTTTTTCATAAATCAAATTTATTGTCCGAACATCTATAAATCAATTTATTTGAGCAAATATCATGAAAACTACTATTCCTACGAAGGTAAAGGTTCTTCTTTATAGTCCATTGTACTAGCTTTAATTTGAGTGCTAATAGACATCTGTATGACACATAGTTCCTGAGATTTCTCAAAATAAATTAACTAACTACTAATCTTGCAGTAGATTTTTAAGAAATTTTGCTTTTTAAAAAGCTGTATCTCGAGAACTATTCGACGTAAATAGCTCTTTTAGGGCTAATATTTCAGAAAATTTACTCTTCTTTAAATAATGTACTCTTAGGTTTTTTAGTGTTGTTGGTAGTTTTTAAGATATAGAGCTCCGAAAAATTAGTGTTTTTTAAGGTTTTGAAACAGCCACCATTTTTTATTCCCCCTACCTATACTTGGCAGACTCATCAATTTTGACAAGTAATTATACCTAGTTTTTATTATAATAATAAAAAAATGGGTGATATAACTGCCTTCTTTTCTTCCCAGCTCTTGTACTATATGGGGATTTCAAGTAAGGCTATTGTCAAGATGGAGTCCTAAACAGCGAATATGTTTAACAAAAAAATGTTTATTTGCGTTTTATTATATGTAAACCTTGTCTAATTATCAAGTATTATTTTTTTTACTATCAAAGTTCACCATTACCAGTAATGATGATCATTTATTCTTAATTATTTGAAGATACCTCCAAATAATAAAATTAATAATTCTATACACGATGGTATAGTTTGGCGCCAAGAAAATATACATCGCTTATTGACATGTATAACCAGCTCTGGTCTGTCATTTAGTAATCTGTTTATACATGCTCGTCCTCCCTAGCATATAGACTAACTTATAAGAGATGATTTGGAGTCCGGTGGGCCACACATCTTGTCTCCTTCAATCAAGATAGCTTTGTATGGAGAGTGCATCAGATCTGAATATACTTAGTGAGATACGATGTCTGGACCAAAAGAATAAACTTATATATATTGTTTTATTTCTTACATATTTTTAATAATAATTTAGAGAATCCCTAAATACTAAGCTAGTTCATAAAAGTAGCAGTTCTTTGGTACAAGTCTATAGTGTCCCAATTGCATTACGGTTATGAGAATTAGCCATCATACACCAGGCAGCCAGTCAAAGTGGGGGAAAACAAGAGAGGAAACTAAGAGTTGATGGGTTTTAACTAGAAGGAGATAGTGGCTTCAGGGTAGCAATGGTATGTCGGGAAATTTAGGCGATATGTGGATTCCAGAATAAAGTTGGATCAAAACAGACACCAAGATTTTTTACTAACGTATGGAATAATATAGGAGTATTGTTTAGCATTAGGTTGGGGGTCCGGGAATAGATATGAGGAGAGAGGAAGATCTAATCATGATAGCTTTTCAGCATTTAACGTAAGTTTATTGTTTGTTGCCCAGGTTCTTATAATAATGATGTCTCCTTTTAGTTTAGGAATGGCATTTGAGGTGACATGAGGATAGATGGAAAGGTAGATTAGTAAGTCCTTTGCATATAGATGATACTAGGAATGGTGGATGGCCGCAGAAGGTCATCGATAGAGATGGAGAAAAGAGTAGGGGATAGAGAGGAACCTTGAGTTATGCCTCTAGAAAGAGGTAGAGAGTTAAAGGAGGATTATTAGGAATAACAACATAAGAACGACTGGTAAGGAAGGATTAAAACCATTGAAGAGTACTAAATGACAATGAGAGACAGTGAAGTTAAAAAAGGAGGATGATGTGGTTGGATGGAATCAAAGGCTTTTAAAAAATAGAGGAAAATAAGGATGAGAGTAATTAGTAGTTCAAATTAAAGTACTCAGAAGTGGTGTACATAACTTAAAACGTTGGTGTGGAAGAAGGAATAAGAAGAGAGAGAGGGGAAATATGGAGGGAAAAACGTGAATAATAAAATACGTTGAAGAAATCCGTTAGCAGAAATGCTTGTTGTCTTTATTCCTTATATTTTATAGTTATCTTTATACCAGAGCTTTAGACGAACCGCTCAAATTAAAGTAAATTTTCAGTCTTCGGAGATTTTTATGTTCAAATGAAGGCAAAATAAGTCATTTTTGACAAAATGACTATGGAATGTTTTTTCTATTTTCACTGTTGGGATATGGCAAATCGAAACAAAAATAATCCGGCTTGTAATAATCGTAAAAATATTCAATTATTTTTTAATATTAGTGTACGTTACTGCGATTGTAGTTTGTAGAAAAGTTTATTAGTATGGTCGATCTCAGAGTTTTGATTGCGAGCATTTGGCGATCCTACTTTTCTTTCATGTTACCGATTAAACAAAAAAATAAATGGTACTTATGTTTTAGAACAGCGAAATAAAATTTATGTTATTAAGGATTACATCTAATGCTTGTATTATTAAGTAATTACTGTTTTAATTGAGTCACAGTTACGCTCGCTCAAAAATGATAAACAAACCTCCAACGGATCCTTTTTCAGTGGATTTCCAGCATAAATTTGCATAAATATGACTCAGTTTAGGGTACAAGGCTTTAATTCAGAATAACATACATTTAATTAGGTAGGTTTTGGAGAGCATGATATGAGATTATTTTCAAATTTCACTGGGCATTTTTTGAAAAAAATAAAAATAAATCTGTACCTCAACCCATGAATGGTTAGGTGTGCAATAGTTTGTAATGAAGTACTGTTACTAAACCTGGAAGTACTGTTGTGCTAGTAGGTAACTTGGTCAGAATTTAGCTCGACCGCCTGATTTTTTAGTTTTAGGAATTTTGTACCCACTCTTGAGGTTGGGTGGACCACGGACAGCTCCTGAACAACTAGGGTTGACTTATTGCTACAGGGGAAATAATTATCAGTCACAACCGGATTTGAACCCGTGTCCAATTCCCTATTAGTACCACAGTACTTTACCCCTGAGCCACCCTGGTCCTATTTTATTATAAAAATTACTGAACATTTTAATGAAGGTTACTATCTCTACCTACTGTAAACCTTGATTAGTTTCTGTTTTAACTTTTAACTATATATTCTTCCTTAGAAGGGGCCTAACATTTTTTAATATCTAGTAATTTTGTTGTCATTTAGTTGTAATGTGATCTATCCTATCGGGAAAATTGGAAGGACATCTCAGTAATTAACTACAAACGAAAACCACGACTGTACCACCGTATTTTGACCATAATTAAGATTTCAAATATATAAGTCTAGCGGCTTGACTAGTGGAATAAATAAGTAGATTTTTTTTTTATTGGCAGAGTAAACATTTAATAAAACGAAAGTAAGTCTACATATTTAATGTTTGTACTTTTATTTAAATCTCAAAGATTTAAAATACGTTAATAGGGACGTGACGACAGTGCTGGTAGTGGGTAGGTCCTAGAGCGCTCAGTTCGGAACGTTGTGGGTTTGATTCCCACCTTGGTTATTACACAGTGGTAACTCTGGTAACCTCTAGGGGTTGACAAAAAAGACCACTGCCAGATTAGTTCTATCCCAGCAAATACAAATATCAATACCCACGAGTATTATTTATTTTTATTAGTATCATTTTTATTCTCGAGTAATGGCACTAGTAAGTAAATTTTAAACTCAGCCATTTTTTCCCCTTATTAGTTATTTTGGTAAAATATGTTTAACCTCCATTATTACCTCTCCCTGTTTGCCACTGGTCACTCATGACCTTGATGCGTTGTTTAAAAAAATGCTACCAACTCTAAGGGATGTTCCTAGGTATTGCACATAAAAACTGAAACCCATCTAACTAATTTTAAAAAACAACACTACGCCTGAAAACATTTGTAATAGAATATGAAGGCAGTGTTATGGCGTAGGATATTGCCGGAGGAGGCGAAGCACAAGAGTAGCGATGGAGCTCTGATGAGGTGAATGAGGCTGAATGGATTAGATCGAAGGGAGCTCCTTAGACAAAGGGCCTATATCCTAAGGCCGCAATCATCCTGTTAGCTTCTCATTCACTGCGTCCCTCCCGTCTTTAAATTGTATATTAGCATTAAATTCAAATCGTATCAGTACCTATCCAAGGTCTGCTCATGTCGCCTATGAGATACACGGCGTTTAAGTACATAAAGAAGTATTAAACGGAACATACAGAATTATTATTAAAGGTAAAGTTGAAATAAGGCAGTTTCCTGTCATGGTAATACTGTCACAACAGTGAGACAGCTGGGGGAAATTTTTGGATCCAACGCGTCCTGAATGCGAAAGTCGCCAAAAAGTTTAGTTCTACCGAATGCCTGAACAAAGAAATTGGAGAGTGACGTCCTAAGGTTATGCACGTACCCGACAAGGGTATCTTTCTGAAATGAAGGCCACCTAACCTCGACAGAACATCTGAATAATGAATCAGTCAGAAGGAAAAGTTATTACTTGGCACATTATAACATGGTTTTACCATGCTAAATGTTACAAGTACATAACATTATGAGCAGCGCTATTTAAAGTCATGTTAAATACAAAAGAGCTCCAAGCGGATTTTTGAGCAACTTGTTTTTTAATCTTTCCTTTCAAAACTTCTTGTTATTGTTTACTTCTAATTTTATGTTAAAGTAATTTATTACAACATGCCTAAATTGTAATTGTGCCTAGATTTTCTAAGTTGTAAGGAAGAGAGTCAAAATGAGCAGATTGACAATTGTCATTACATTATTATTATTGTCATCCATTGCTTTATTAGAATTAAAAACACCCTAAACAATACTAACACATTCAAAACACAAACAACGAGCAAGTAACCTAACACAACTACAAACGAAACGATTACAAAGATGGTATGTTGCGTGACGTCATTCTCCATTTAACAGGCCAAGTAACAGGCTCCCTACCATGTTAAATGTTATATCGTTTTAACATGGTAAAATAAGGAAATATTTCTCCATTTAACACGTTTTAACATTTTAAACTAAAGATCATGAATACCCATAGTGTAGATATTGAGAATTTACTGTATATAATGCTGTAGTGCTGAAGAATAATTCAACGAAATTCAAATTAATTTTAGGAATATATATTTACACTTTATTGGTTATTCATTCATACAATTTTTGACCAAAAACAACACTGATGATGCCCCAGCCTACATTTGCCAGATATTATGCCCATATATAACTTTTTTCCAAAAAATAAAATGTCATTGTTTTTCAACTGAATGAACTATACATAACATTCCAAAATGGAATTCTATAAGCGTGTTGGGATTGGACAAAGCTCTGGTGTAGGTATATAATGACTAATGGGAACTATTTTAAAGAGTACATAGAAAAAGTCATTCTATTTTCATTAAAATTAATTTTCCCTAAAAAAATAGCCATGTAATGTATTACTGAATGCATTAAATTCAAATTGTTTTAAATAGATGGCTATACTTATGACCAACTAGTTTCAACATAAAAAGCTGTTTTACGTAACAAAGATATGGTAGAAACTACTCCTGAAGTTTTCAAAACTCCATACTAAAAACATAAGATTAGATTTGCACTACTATATACATCACATAGAAAAATATACAAATTTACACATATTTTATATACTCTTCAGGAAAGTTTGAAAAACAAAAATTTGAGATAGGCCATTATGCATCTACAACAGGCTGGTTAACCTAAGTTATCTCAGAAATGCTTTATAGCTCCGCGAGTTGCATTTAAAATTATATATCTCCATATAAGACCCATTATAAAAATTTGTTTGAAGCAAGATATTGAAAAACAAAGAGTTATTAAATATATAATGAGTTGTTAATCCAAACTCATAAATAAAACAGGCAATATCTGTCACATATCTCCTAGAATATTATTTTTAAATCAAAGTTAATTTTTTCTAATAATTTCGAAAGTTAGTTTTTGAAACTATTGATGCCAAAATAATATATATATTTTCAATACATGGTTTTCACCTGCTTTGGAAATTATAATTTTTGTGAAAAATTGGTCTACAAGATTTTTTTTATAAGTGTTATCATATATATGTATATCATATATACTGGAAACAGTAGCTAATATATTTAAAAAAATAATCGTTGTCAGATTTATTTGTTTAGGACCAGAAATAGTTTTGACAAGATCCAAAAATCTTTTTTCCTATAAGTCAGTGTTACTATTTTTATTCAAGCTGATAATTCACAATGCCTCAGGATTTCTAAACAAATAAACCTATGATAAGAATAATGGCTGGAAATATTTTATAAAAAGCTTATTATAAACCGTTAATACAGCAAGATTTTAAGATTTTATTTGTTGATTAAGAATAATAAAGTAATATGCAGTTTAAACTATTCTAAAAGTAGTTATTAAAACGAAATAAACACATGGTTTTATACATCTAAAATATATGTATATTTGTAAATGTAACAATTTTAAACGATAAACTGATATCCACTTAAAATCAAGGTGATTATAATAACTAAACAACCAAAGGTTAATTAAGTGCAGAAGAAAATGATTAAAGTTTCAAAGTTCAAGAGCTCTAATGCATTTTAGATTAGCGCCCCCACTTAAGAGATAAATTATCAAATTAATAAAGCTCAAAATAAATTAATAAAACAGATAAAATTTTAGCAAAATTTTAATTTAAGAACATTATATTAATTACTAAGAAATCAATATCCGCCATTTTTATCAATTTTTTTTTTAAGAAACAAAACTGAATAATTATCATTTGTTATTGAAAAATTGTTCACAAATCCATTTGCTTACAATTGGTTAAAACTTTAAATCTTTATTTAATGAGGAGAAAATGGTTGAGGGTTCGGTAAGCGAGAAACACAAATAAGTAAAAAGTTATTAATTTTTTCGGCCAGAATTTCAAGCCTTGATTAGGCCAAAGAACAAAATAAAAGATACTAGCCAATGAATAGAAAGGATATACTGAATGATAAAAAAATAATAATTTCAAGTATTATAAGAAGATAAAAGCTGTATGAGAAGAGTAATATTAAAATTAAGTAAGAGGAAAGAACAAATAATGAAATATATGTGAAAATATTGTAAGTAAACATATGTACAAAATGAAAATTATTTAAATTAAAGTAATGAAAGAAGTGGGAAATAAAACGTATATATATAGGTAACTAAATTTACTTAGATATTTAATTACTTATGTATGCCCAAGATTATGGTATTGAGTAAGAAGGCACTGGATCTAAGGCAGAGTCGTTTTGAAATGGGCTCCTATAATTTTGAAGTGGTAAGAAACTATCCTTACCTTGACTCTATTATCAATGAGAACCAGAATGGAGAAGAAGAGGTTAAAAGCAGAATTGCTGCTGGAAGTATAGCCTATTTCTCCATTGTAAGGCTTTTGATTAGCAAAACTGTTAACCGTTCCACCAAGTTCATGCTGTACGAAACGTTGATAAGGCCAATCGTCACATACGGTGGAGAAACGTGGAGCCTAAGCAATAAAAGCATTAACCTGCCTGACAGGTCTGAAAATGTAATTCTGTATAGGATCTTAGGGCCCGTATGCGAGAATGTTAATTGGCGAAGAAGGAAAAATTGTGAACTGTTCGAGCTCTGCAAGGAATGTAGCATCTCCTCGTAAATAAGGATACAGAGGCTTAAATGACTTGGCAATGTGATTAGGATGAGCGAGGAAAGAGTGGCTCATAAATTGTATATTAATGTTGATATATATATACTTTCTTTTGGATATAAGGGTTGCTAAGTTAAACGGTAGTTGATTTAACTAGTAGCCCATAAAATTGAATTGGCCACCCCCCGTATCTGCCCTAGTGCAAGCTTTATTGTCCAATAATGCGCTAAACCAACTAAGAGTAGATATTAAATCTCCTTAATGAGACATTAATTCCTTTTATTGGTCATATCCTATAGAGTTTTTAATATATTTAATAACCTCAGTCATGGATTTAATAAGTAATATCATTATTATCCAGAAATAATTTTTATTATAAAACTTCATTATATTAAAAATTTAAACATACATTATAGTTTTTTATTACTAATTCAGTACTCAATGGTTCATCATTTTTTTATTATTAGTATTTTCCATATATCAGACATTGACATATAAAGCTGCAAAAGAAATATGAAGTTAATTTTCTATGAAAATCGATAATTCAGTTTTCTTCTAAATAATAACTTTACAAAGAGTTAAATGTAACAAATGATTTTTTTTTTTACTAGTCCATACCAGTATGTTTATGTTTTACAACCAAAAATATTGTGATAGGGGGTAATTCCAGTAACACGGCGCAAATTAAAATTGTTATCTGGTTTTTTTTTCGGTCTTGATGAAGACCTGAACTTTAGGTCGAAACGTCGGCACAAATAAATAAGTTTTACTCATTTATGTTCCTTTACTGATCGCACCCCGACCATCTTCTCATATCAAATCGACAGTTAACTATTAACACCTCTATAAAAAAATATATATATTTTTTTTAAAGAAAAATATTTTGTTTTCACCATAAAAAAAATAATAAAAAGTTTTTTAAAAAGCAAGTGAAACTAAATAGCATAGAACAGAAGCAATAATATAACGATACATTCAATAAAGGTAGGAGATTTGACCAAAAGCTATGGTAATTTTATTTATATTTTAGCATCCTGAAGGGGGTAACTCAAGGGCCAATCCGTACACCATTGTTTTACTTAATAAATATTATATAACTGTATTTGTTTATTTCTTTTGTAAATATTTGTCGAACAATATATTCATTTATGATCAATATTATTTCCTTCCTCTATTCACTTAATAAAAAAAAAAAAGATAATGCTTCTAATATCATTTCTTTTCCCAAGTATTTGCTTTTAAATTTCTAAATGACCAGATTCAATAGTTGTTAAACTTTTTTTGTGTATATACACACTTAGTATAAAAATAAATATGATAAGATAGTTATCATTGGTATTCTAGTATAAGTACGGACGCAACTGAAAGTTTCTTTAACTTTAAGAAACTAACTTTATTTTATTAGCGGGTACAAAAATGTTTTCGAATAGACAATTATTTCTAGTTACAAACATCTAGTAAATTCATTTTTGAGCCCACCAACACTAAAGTTAATTTCGCAAAATTTTACAGTTGCGTTTCGCGTTGTCATTATTCTTCCGGAGGAGCAATATAAAATAACATGGTTCTAAAAATAATAAAAAAAAATTATTACATCAAATGCTATTATAAAAAATATTTTTTTTTGTCATTATTAGATGAAATTATTAGATTTTCTCTTTTTAATATCATATATTGTATTAAAGTACACAAAAACAGTCCATACCAATTTGAATGTGAGAGATTATATTGTTTTTCAGTAAATAAAAGATTTTTTTTTTTCATATCCTTCATTAAGGAAAATAACATTAGTTCATATATATAATACATGAAATGTCCAGAGTTCAGAGTACATTTGGACACATTATAATTAAATAACATTTTTATTTTGTACTTCCTTATAACCAGACCATACATTTACTCCTTTTAAGTTCTCTTTATAATATTGTTATTAAAATGAAAAAAAAAAAAAATTTCGAATTTTGATATTATTAACAAACTAAATTTTATATGTATTTTAAATATGATTTCGTTATTGAAAATATTTTCTTAATTTTGATTTGTAATAGTAAGAGGTTAACTTTCAGTCAATTCGATCCTTACAACATCATTTTCCAATTTTAAAGGATAATTGCAAAGTCATATTTTTTAAAGGCTGTATTAATATTTTGACATAGTGTTTGGTTAGGTGGAAAGATAAGGAGAATAAAGAAGAGCCACGAAGTAAAGAGACGATATATATGGAAGGAAGTAAACAGAGTGGGACGTAATAAAGATGGAAGATAGGAAAAAAAGATGGTTTGAGGGGAACCTGCGAGGCAGGTGGTAGGATGTAAGGCTCGTGCCTTGCTTACCTAGGGCCTCCATATTCTCTAGCTCATCCTAATGCACGCTCGATCTGTAACAGAAAATATTTATATAGTCATAGTTAGTTTATCACGTAAACAAACAATTTTGAAATAAAAAAATAAAATAAAAGGAAAGATATTACAAATAAGCAGGAGAAGGTAGGGGAGCGGTCAGTGAAGAACCAATGCAAGTAAAAACTGAAATTAAAAGTTAAATTAATTAGTGCTAACGTTTCGGCCAGAATTTCAGGCCTTCATCAGGGCTAATTACAAAAAACTAGATAATCACCATATTGAATAATAGAAATCACACAATTATTAGAAAATAACCAAAAAGTGTAATATTACAATAATATTGAAACTGTATGGGAATATAGTAATATTAAAATTAACAATGAAAAATAAATAAATAAAAATAACGATAAATATATGAAAATATACTAAGGTACAATATACAAGATAAAATATAAAACAAACACAAATTAAAAATTATTTAATATTGAAGCTATAAAAAAAAAAAATAATAATAAAGAAAAACTTATATGTATTACATATTTAATTATTATATGTAACAAGAATTATAAAATTATAAGAAGATAAATAACAGGATTAAAGGATTAATTATTTTACTTATATAATGTATTATAATAATATTGTTATTTATTCATTCTGGGATTAATCCCTTTAGGATAATATTATACCAGTCAAAATTAGGCTTAAGAGCCTTAGAGTAAAATATAAAATATAAAATGAAATTATAAACCAGCATAAGATATAATGAAAATAATCAATTTGAAAAGATAAAAATGAACAACAATAATATATAAAATAAAATTAGAACAAATAAAATAAAACCATATGTCATATCGTAAAAGATTAGGCGAGTAAATTCTGATAATAAATAAAAAATCAAACACAATTAAAATTAAAATAATAAATGAAAAGGTACAATTTCTGCTAATATATGTATTTACAATTATAAACGAAAATCCAAAACATGAAATACAGAATATAAACCAACGGTATTTTTTTTATTATTTTCAAAAAGATAATAATAAAAAAAATCCTCATCATCACCAATCATAAACTTAAGGAATAATCCAATAAATGAAATAAAAGGAAACCGAAAGATGTAGTTTTGATTATATGAGTCTATATATACATGCTTATGGACTTTTCGTAAATATTAAAATATATATATTTAATCAATTACATTTTTTTTTTATAACTTTAATATTAAATAATTTTCATTTTGTACAAATATTTACTTACTAGATTTTTATATGTAAGTCATTTCTTTTTTTTCTTTCCTCTCTTTGATCTTAATATTATTTATTGGCATATAATCTATATCTTCTTATAATACTTGGGCCATACCTTTTCTTTCAAATCATATGTATCTATATTGTTGGTTACTTTCTTATTTTCTAATTATTCTTTAACTCCTTTTATTCATTGTTATAATGTTTTCTGTTCTCAGCCCTCATGGACTGAAATTTTAAATGATGCTAGTAAATACGTTTTTTTTCTAGTTTCTATTCCTTACTGACCGCAGTACCATTTATATTTATATTATCTTCTCATTTATATATCTATGACCAACTATTATCATTGAAGATACTAAAGTTTCAAATATTTCTTTACCATGACAGAAAATGTACATGTTGCATAAATTGTAAAAAAAAATAGACCTTCATTATTACGAGCACCATGAAATTTTATATTTTTTACTTTTTTAATAACACTTAAAAAATTATTCGGTAGTGTCGTCAATGCTCAAAACAAAATAATAGCGGGGAGAGGTTATATGATGGATCTCTGCTGTTCAGATTTTTTTTCTCTTTTTTTAAAATAAAGCTACTCAACATTTCCAATTAAGAATTAAAAAAAAAAAAATGGTTCGGATAGTGAATTTGGCTTTTATGAAAATATTATAAAAGATGATCTATATATGGAGACTAGAAGCTAAGAGCTGACAACAATAGCCGACTGACCATCGGTGCGGGCCCCCACTAGGATATGATGAATGGACTCCATCCTCCCAGCTCCCCATTGATCATAAACCTCGCTCTGGCTTACCGCTCGGGTCGAAAATCTTCTGCCTCAACGGTCTGCTTATAGGACCGATTCTGATTTATACACCTTGCTCTGAGATAGCAGATTGATTAATAAAATAATTTTTTTAATATTAATAATAACGACACCACCGTTTAGTGGACCCGTGACGATGATTGCATGATATAATGGTGCATGAAGTAATTATAGATGCCATATTATTTTTTTTTTTTTAATAACGGTTAATTTGTTTGAAAAATAACAAAATTATATAAAAAGAAAATTGTCCAAGCATATGTAAACGCGTTCCTCAAGCAAATATAACTTTATAAAACAGATTACAAAAATGAAAAAATTAACAAAGCGATTTTATTTTCACTTACTACATATTTAACCACCCTATGAATAATCATGCCGACATTTTTTTTTATCCCCACGAGAATACCGAGGTTATCTAGCCCGAGAAGGTATATGTTATAATAGCCGCTGGTGTATCTAACAAATTAGGGCTAACAGCATAAGTCAATAGTTATTTGATAAAGTTCATGTCCCACACATACCCATTTCATTTAATCTCTTTAAAAAAAAAAAAAGTATATAAATATTAATCACCTTAAATTAAAGACAATTATAGTTTTGTTGGAAATATTCTTTTGTTTCTCCAAAGGAAAATTATATCAAAAGTTCTACCAAAAAACAACAAAATTTCGTACACAATTTAATGTTCGGAATGTCTTTCGTTAACAATAAGGTAACCTACGTTCGAAGTGTTATTTGGAGTTTTTGAGAAAATTAAAGCCAAATCACATTGTGGCCTTTTTTTATTTGCAATTTGAAGACAGGTTTAAATGCAGTTAAAACTTGACCATAATCCCATGGGCTTAGTCGGCTAATTGCTAAGATCTAAAAATGGATAAATTTTAACTTTCTTTATGCACAAACAAAACAAAGCCAATATAGCTAAGGGTCAGCAAAATAGCCTTATATATTAACAGGCATTTTAAATTATCAAATAAGAAATCTTGTTTTATATTTGATAAGAAATCTTCTTTCCAAAGTTGATTTAATGTCCATTGATGGTTTTATGAAACGTATTGGAATTTAATAATTAAATACGTGTGAAAATGAATTGTTTATTAATTCTCCATAACTTAATCATGTGCTGGCACGTTTGAAGCGATGGTACAGGTATTGATGATTGTGAGAAAATTACTTCAAAGAAGCAGTAAATATTTTTAACCGAGTGGCTCTTTTTACCAAGACCTGACGGCAACCGAGATGTTACTTTCTCTTACGAAACAGAGTGGGAGCATAATCATTCATTCCCGTTCAGCAATAAATAATAATTTTCTCCAGATGGGAATCGAACTCACATCGTTCCAAACCGAGTGTTCAAGAAGCCTCGCCCCAACTTAAGCGCTCGTCACGGTCTCTTAAAGTATTTACGAAATGCTAGAGCGGAACATGACACTATGTCTAGTACTATTACTACTTGCAACTTATCTTCTTGAGTGTCCTTCAACAACTGATTCTGATCCAATAACAACAATAACCCGTTCTGCTCCTGTCTGGAGCAACACATGTGACTCAAACTATAGAAAACTAGAGGTCATTAAAAATATTCGTATAAGAATAGCAAACAACTATCCTCAGTACACCAAAATTTTAAATATGTTGTCTAGCTTGAAGCTCCCTACGATTAAACAGTACGCATACTTACTGACACAAAACATTTTATCTTTAACTACCATTTTTGACAACTATTTTATACAAAAATAGGAGACAACGGCAAAAAATCACTAAAAAGATTGGAAGAAAACATATACAAAACTGATGTATATTTTATTTTTTATCAAAGTGCATTATTCGTTCATTTATCCATCTTTTATAATTTATGTTTAATTACTTTGTTATTTATTTATTATTTCATTTTATTATGTAAGTTTTTTTAAAAGAAAAGGAAATTCAAATCGCATAAATGTAACATATAAATAAAAAGTATTTGCTCCTTACAATGTTCTTGAATTGATTATAGCCTTGTGCAAAATTGTATATAATAATTAATAAATAACAAATATAAAAAAATAAGTATAATATACATAATAGGATATACAAATTTTTCATCAAAGAATGATTATAATATTATAAGATTTAAAGAAAAAAGAATTTTTGAACATGAGTGAATGAAGGTGTTAAGAAATAAATTTATGAAAATCGAATTTTTTTTAAAAATATAATTATAAGAAATCTTTCAAGAGCCACATCCAAAAATAATTGATCAATCCCATGATTTCTCATAGGATTAGTGATAACGTCTTTCAAAAATTACATTAAATAACTATATTGGTTATTTTCTCAAAATTGTTTAATGTCATTAATTTACTTTACTTATTTTGATTTTCAACACATCATGTCAAGTATGCATTTTCGAATCAACATAATAATGCTTTGCAAATATCTATATAGTAATTATAGTGATGAAATGATATGATGCGTAATCATCATCAAACGTTTAATTTGTAAAAACGTAAAACAAAAAAATGTAGTGAATTTCGTGAGTGAATTATATTTAAGGATATTATAAGCTAATTTAAGGATATGTTAGTTACCACAATAAAAACCTTTATCAAGAATTTACAATTATTGAAAAAAAAAACTGAATAACATGATACAAAAATGCAAGAGCCGAAAAAGTAAAAGACTAAAATATACGGAAGAAAGGAGCTTCCACAAGCTGAGCCTTAAGAAGCCTTGAATTTTAGCCAACTGCTGTAGGAAGTCTTTGTTCGGCCCGTAAGAGGAAATTCATGATTCGGTTATCTGAATTTCTATCCTTACACAACGCTTTCTATTTCCACATTAGCAAGTTTGGTAGCTTGCCACGATTTCATCCGGAGGGATTTCTACCAAGTAGGGTATTGTCTCAGACCCGCCTTAAACAGAGGTTATTGCCAATTCTCGATAACCGGAAAAGTCGATAGATACAGAATCATCTCATAGTAATGGCTGAATAATAGGTGATGAGTAGAGACCGAATGTTTATTCAGTAAAAAACTGAAATAATCATATTCAGAGACTGATCCCTTTAGAATAATATTGCAAGTGTCAAAAATTAGGCTTAAGTAATATGTGAAATAAAAACAAAATTATAAACATATTATTAAAAGGATTTATCGTATAATAAAACATAAGGAAAATTCTAATAATAAAAAAAGTGAAAAGAATTAAATAAAAGTAAACTCAAAATAATAAACAAAAAGGTACAATTGTTAATATATATATTTACAAATTTAATCAAAAGTCAAAAACATCAAATACAAAAAATTGATAAAACAACTGAAACGCTGATAATAAAAATGTGCATTAAAAAAACCAAAATGTTCAAAATCGCGCGGTAAAAACCCAAGACCTGAATTAATCAAATTTATTTCACATTCACCCATTTCTGCTCAAGTAAATACTTAAAACATCATAAAAGAAAAGCTTACTAATAAAAATAAATAAATGAAATACAGAAATTTTTCCCCAAAACATCCTAGGATTCACTGACCTCAACACCCTAGTATATTCTAAAAACTTGCTTATTACTTCAAAATATCACATTGATCTTCAGTTATTCTGTTAATATAATTAAAATTTTAACAAATAAAATATTGTGATTTTTTTATTTTTTATTTACTCCATTGGTATCCCAACTCGTCCAGGGTTGGCTGCAATAATTTATTTATTTAATTGGTACTAACAAAATCGAATTAGGTGAGTCTGATGACCTTAAGGTGTCGCATACGTTTGCCAGACAATGGCAAATTCGTGCATGCGCATGCATGTGGATAGTTGATTTTGGTTCGGTGGTACATGCTGGCCTAAATTTGTTTCCGACTGGTAGAGTATTTTTGGGCATATATTCAAAGGGCGCTTTTGCTGCCCACACATTTGTGTTCACTTTGCATTATTTTAGAACTGCCCACAGATAAATGTTTGTGTTCTTTGTGTTTTCATTAATTAAAGGATTTCTCCAACCTACGGATTCAATAATCAACTGTAGTTTAACATTGCATATTCTAAAATTCTATCGATTCAGTATAAATCCATTGTTGTTGTTAATTAACTTTAGCTTTTTATTTTAGGTTTGGCATAGCACAAATATAGATCCATAAAGACATATCTAGGTATTTAAATTAACAAGTTTCTGAAAACAATTCTACAACCAGGATTGAATTTATAGGTTATGTAATAATATTTATATGAATTTTTATTATATACAACCTAGTTTGATGATATTTACCTTTATCCTATCTTTATTTTTTTCCTTTTT